>NW_016107865.1:899022-919516 GCF_001604975.1 Cebus imitator
TTCTGTAATAAAAACAAAGAAAAATAAATCTAAAACAGCATTTCACTGGGTTGGGATGTCAGACAATCTGGTACACTGAAAATGAACAAAAAGACAAGGGGCCTGCCCAGAGGGAAGAACTGGAAAGGGAGGTAGGAAGCCAGTGAGAGCACAACACCTGTCTGCCCATCATGTACCCTCTCAGTCCTGGGCCAGTTTCTCCCAAGGCCCTAGGAAGGTTACTGCTTAGAATCCCTAGTGAGCTGCCTCAAATTTGGGATTAGGAAGAACAATGTTTCCCCATTAGTGTGGAAAGCAACTTCTATTCTTGGTGTGTGGCATTTTCGTCTGTCATTGCAAGCACCTCTACTTGAGGCCATGATCCCTGGAATTGCAGCTTTATTTGCCTGTAAAATAAGGAGATGAGTCAAAAGAAATGAATTATGCCTACCATTACTGAGAAGTCAGCAAAATCTTAAGGAGCCTCAAAAAAGGAGACCGTCTATGGTTCAGCTACATAGGTCAGCAGGCATTTGAAATCCAACACGTAGATGAAGGAAATCATAAAGGCTGAGCTTAGGGGAAGAGTGGAGAATCCGTCTAATGGATGCAGTCTACTTTGTTACAATAAGGCTAGACTCCTTTTGGTTGCTTATTTTCAGGTTTATTTGTTTTGAAAAAGACTGATGAGAGTTAATAAGTTAAAATATAGCAAGTACATATAATTAATATTTTTAAAATGTGTTCTTTGCAAACTCAATGAAACAGGCAAACTACTCAAAAGAAATAAAAGCAGAAGGCAAAATTGCGCAAAATAAGAAATGACAAAAGGAAAATTTCTATTGAAAGAAAAGAAATCTTTATAGCCTAAAAGATTATTTTAAACAATCCTATGACAATAAATTATAAACACTAGAGGAGATGGATAATTTTCTAGGAAAATGCAATTTATCAAAATTCAATGCAGTAAAGGTCAAAGAGAAAATATAGAGAACTAGGAAAAATTATGAAGGAGGTACAACTCTCCAAAAGCACCAGGCTCATATGGTTTCACAGAGATTCCACCCAACCTCCAGAAAGCAGATACACCCAATGCTGTTTGAATTCTTCAAGAGCAGAGGTAAAGAAGCAAAACTTCCAAACTTTTAATCAAATGAATATAGCATCAGTAGTTAAACTCAATAAATACTGCTTTAAAAAGTACATGTGAAAATTTAATATTTGATAAAGATGACATGTTAAGCAACTTAGGAAAATAGCCATTTTCAGAACAAGTACTGGAACAATTGATAAAGCATTTGGAAAAACTTATAATAGAATTTGTACTTTACACTATACACTAAGATAAACACCAAATAGATCAGAGACCTAACTTCAAAAAACAAAAAAGGAAATCATGCAGTACTTGAAGAAAACAGATGAATTTATCTATTAACTTAGAATGAGGAAAATTCAGAAATAAGACAATATTATTAAACTCAAATATATTAAAATAAAAATATTTTTCATAGCAACGAATATCATAACCAAATTGAAAAGAAAAAGGTTCAACTGGGAGTAAATCTGCTATTTACACAACAAGAAGACTATTTTCCCCAGTACATACAGAGCTCTTAAAAATCTAGCGGAAGACTGGAAACCTATGACAATATTGGGCAAAAGACTTTAATAAACACTTCTTGCAAAAATAAATGTAAATAGCAATTAAATGAACCAAAGTTTCACAAACTTCATTCAGATAGGAAATATAAATAAAACTTCAATGATAAAACATTTCTCAGATAGGCAAAGAATTCAAAAGTTTGCCAAAATACTCTGTTAATGAGGGAATAGAGAGGCATACGTTGCTGTTGGGAGTGGAAAACTCCATATAAAGATGAATTTGGCAAAATCTAATACAATTATATAAGAATTTAATCTTCAATTCAGCAATTCCACTTTTAGACTCTGTTCGGTAGATGTAACCCCAAAAAGACAAAATAACATATGCACAATGTTATTAATTATAGTACATTTTAAAAAAATTTATATATTTTACTTTAGGTGCATACTATATCTGACATTTCTCCCCATGTTATTCCTCCCCACCCTCCCCTCGCTCCCCACCCCCCATTGTTTCTCCCCTACCCCCCCAACTGTCCCCTGTGTGTGATGCTCCTCTCCCTGAGTCTTCGTGTTCTCGTTGTTCAACACCCACCTATGAGTGAGAACATAGGGTACTTGGCTTTCTGTTCTTGGGTCAGTTTGCTGAGAATGATGGTTTCTAGATTCATCCATGTCCCTACAAAGGACACAAACTCATTGCTTTTTGTGGCTGTGTAGTATTCCATGGTGTATATGTACTACCTTTTCTTTGTCCAGTCTATCATTGATGGGCATTTGGATTGGTTCCAGGTCTTTGCTATTATACACAGGGCTGCAATGAACATACGTGTGCATGTGTCTTTATAGTAGAACGATTTATAGTTCTTTGGGTATATACCCAATAGTGGGATTGCTGGGTCAAATGGAATTTCTATTTCTAGATCCTTGAGAAATTGCCACACTGTCTTCCACAATGGTTGAACTAATTTACACTCCCACCAACTGCGTAAGAGTGTTCCTATTTCTCCACATCCTCTCCAGGATCTGTGTCTCCCGATTTTTTAATGATCGCCATTCTAACTGGTGTGAGATGATATCTCAGTGTGGTTTTTATTTGCATTTCTGTAATAACCAGTGATGATGAGCATTTTTTCATGTTTGTTGGCCTCATATATGTCTTCTTTTGAAAAGTGTCTGTTCATATCCTTTCCCCACTTTTGAATGGGGCTAGTACTTTTTATAGTATCAAAAGATTATAAACAACTCAAACATCTACTAATATAGAACTAGTTGAATAAATTGTAGTTATTTCCACACAATGGTGTACTCCTTAGATGTAAAAAAAATAAGGAAAAAGAAAAAAAGAAAAAAATCTCAGTCTACTAATATAAGAGTATTCTGGCTGAAAACAGCAAGATGCAGAATGACGTATGTAAGTATGCTTCCTCTCTGTTACAAAGTAAGCAAAAAAAAATGATAGGTAGATAGATAGGTGGATAATAGATAAACAGTAGAGAGAAAGATTTCCTGATTTGCTTATTATTTTTCAAATGAAACACTAGAAAAATAAATCAGAAACTAACAAAAGAGGCTATCTTATGTGAAAAAAGAGGGTGGAAGGAATAAGGATGGAAATAGTACTTTTCTGGGGATTCTTTTTTATATGGCTTTGAACCACATAAATGTTTTGCTGTGCTGGAAGACCTCAATTAAGGCTCACCATGGTGTCCTGCCTTGACATCTGATAAAATCAGGAGAGACTTGTACTATAAGTTCCCCTCCTGACTCTGCTCCTGCAGATAAGGTCCTCTATCTAGCCAAGCAACTCTTCATTTGAAAGGGACCAGACGCAGTTCCTGCTCATTCCTGGGCAGAGGGCTTTGGTTCCCTACCAGTCCACAGAATTATTCAAATACACATCTTCCAGTGGGAACCTAGGCACTGTGCCCCCTTGGTACTACAAAACCTGCCTCCCACAGCTCCTGGCTGTTCACTCCATTCCTGAGTGCTATCCCTGTGTGAGCCTCCCTGTGTGGCCCTGCATAGTGTGCTGTGGCCTGCTCCCCCAGGCCAGCAGTATACATTGCTAATAAACTGCTGCCAATCTCCTTTGTACAAGGTCAAGTCGTAGGTTCAGCCACCTCCATAAACCTATGGTAGGAATCTCTCCTTCACCAATGGGGTGAATAGGAGACGATTAAAGCATTTACATGTTAAAAACAAAATAAAACTTTAAAATAGCCAAGCTGTAAAACTGAAAACAAACTAAAAAAAGGAACCTAAGAGTATAACACATTGGTAAGGTAAAGAATTACTTCAGTTGACTTTTGACTCTTCATTTTCGTGGAATATATTCCAAGTTTAATGGTATTAGCACTACAATTTTGAATTAGCTTATGTATTTGTAGGACAGAGAAAACTAAGGAATATATTATTAAGGTCCAAGATTTTCAGTGGAATGAAAAGAGATACGAAGAAGTTTAGAAAAAATGTAATATTAAATTTTAATTAGAAATATTGATGAAAATTCATGATTTCCCAACTACATATACTATATATGTAGGGTGTCTATCCACTGAAAGGGTTTCAAGCAATGTCATTCTAGTAGTAATAAGCACTGATAGTCCAATTATCTTGATTTTCATATACTATTCCCCAGTTAAGGGAACCAAGACTTCTTGGAGAAATGGTTAGAGTAAGTACAAGTACAAAACATTGCATTGTTCCAGAAGCACAGAAGTCCTCAATTATCACATGCATGCCAACTGAGAGGAGCTACCACTTGTAATATCTGGAATAATTTAAACATCAAAAGAATAATGACTGTAATTCATCAATAAATAAAATCCCAAAAGTCCATGGTTATACTCCAGAAGAGAAAAAAAGAAACTAATTTGCTACCATTAAAGATGGCATGTCATCCCCTTATTCAGAAAGTTAGTTATTAAAGAGTAACTAAAATTTATCCTCCATTTTCAGGAGACATTATAGTTCATCCTCAGTTGATGAGGTGGAAGTTTTAAAACAACTTTTTTCTAACAGAGAAGAGTGCCAGATAATGAATGTAGGAGGAATGAGAGAATGAGAAAATTACTCATATTGCAATCTCCAATATGATAATTTATTGAGGCAAGGATCACCAATAAATACTAAAAGCAAAAGTAAAATTGAGGGAAACAGGACATTTTCCCTGTGCCAGCTGATCTGGAAATGGTAAAAGGAAAACATAATTTCTCTAGTAAAAAGATTTGACTGTCATCCCCTTAACCTAGTGATCAAATTAGCATCTCTAACATTGAAGCAATAAGACATGTGTCTGCTAATATGATGCAATATGAGCTATATAGCATCATCTATGTAGTATCCAAAAATATTTAACCTGAATCGACTGTCTAGCATTTTTAAATTGCTATGTCATTTTAAAAAGTAAGAGTGCTAGGTTGTAAAAAAAAAAATCAGTACATGATTTTATCTTACTTGGAAGAAACTGCTAGAGATAATATTTTTGGAACAATAGACAAAATTTAATTATGGATCAGGTCTTTGATAGGAAATTATTAATTTTTAGGTATAATGGTATTATGGCAAAAGGGAATTTTCCTATGTTTAGAAGATACAAACTCAATTATTTATGATAAAAGGATCATGATATTTGCAAATTATTTTGAGATGGTTCAGCAAATGTTAGATAGATGATAGGTCAAATATAGCAAAATGGTAATAATTTTAAAAATGTGGGTGGTGGGTATGTGACATTGATTCACTAATCTTTCAACTTTTCTGTGTAAATGAAAATTTTTATAATAAAAATTAGAAAAGATATTTGAGATATTTGTCATTTTACATCATCTACTTTAATTTAAACACAACAGAGTCCCTTTAACTTCCAAGTAAGACTTGATATAGTTTGCAGTTGACAAGTGTTCCTACTGAGAAAAACTAAATAAGCCAGGTAAAATTCAAAAATTCTCTGTTTAAAGATTGCTGATGAAACAGGAATGAGAGGGCACAGTATTCTAGAACAAGGAGAACTGTGGCAAATTATGCTGACTCTGCAGCTTTTCTCCTTGGGGGTATGTGACAAAACTGGGCTCAGGAAAAGAGGCTGAGCCCCTGGACTTGGAGCACAGGATCACTGCTGGGGACAGAGAAACCAGAGAGACCTTGGGTGGTCTCATGGGGCTGAGAGACAAAACTAAAGCCTGGGGAGGCTGATGTCCAGAAGGAAGGGAAGGTGTATTAGTTTGTTCTTACGCTGCTAATAAAGACATATCCGAGACTGGGTAATTTATAAAGGAATTAAGTTTAATTGACACACAGTTCCATGTGGCTGGGGAGGCCCCACAGTCATGGCAGACAGTGAAGGAAGAGCAAAGGCATGTCTTACAAGGCAGCGGGCAAGAGAACATGTACAGGGGAACTCTCCTTTATAAAACCAGCAGATCTTGTGAGACTTACTGTCTTGAGAACAGCATGGGAAAACCCATCCTCATGATTCAATTACCTCCCACTGAGTACCTCCCATGACACATGGGAATTATGAGAGCTACAGCTCAAGATGAGATTTGGTTGGGGACACAGCCAAACCATATCGGAAGGGTAGAGAACTGAGCCTAACACATGGACTGTTTTCTTCCCAAGACATTCATAGAATTCTGAAGCTGGAGCACTAGGCTAAACATCTAAGAAGAACACATCTGAAAAGTTGAGTGGGGTTTTCTGCAGTTTCACAGTAATGCAGATGAACATTAGAGTTCAAGACTTCCAGAGGAAGGTGCTCCAGTGACACACCAGTTTCGCAGTCAAAAGACCTTGAAAACTATGCTTTAGGAGCAGAATAGAAGCAGAGGTAGGCACAGCCTTTCAAGAACAGCAACCACTGCAACTCTTTGTAGTCACTGATGGGTTTAATGGGATCAGTTATCCCTGTATCTCCCAAGCAGAAGACAGGATAAATCTTCTCTGAGGGAAGTTATCATCTGGATCCTTCATAATGGGTGCCACAGGTCTTAAGTGCCATATTTGGAGAACAATGTCCAGAAGCAGAAAAAAACCCACATTCTTCCTTTGTGCCCCTTTTTTAAGAACAAGGAAAACTTTCCCATGCCTAAGCCTCCCAGCTGATTTCTACTCACCTCTCTTTGCCCATATCTAACCCAATCATTTGACAAGGGTAATAAGATGACCGTAAATGGCTTCAACCAATTAAGGCTCATGTCCCTCTCACCCCCAATGGAGCTGGAGAAGGACCCAGCCTCTTTTAAAAGACAAGGCTTCTTAGAAGAGGATGAACTCAATCATCCTCTTTATTAGCATGGAAGGAGGGAATTGAGTAGACAATCAACAATACTGCCAAGTAATTTATCGATTATTAATATGTGATGTTGGGCAAGCTATTTTATCTCTCTGAGCCACACTTTTCTCATCTATAAAATTCAGATTATAATAATGCCTCAAAAGTCTTCTCTATATATTAATAAAACACGTTTTTAATTTTAAAAAACTTCCAATTGTCTCCAGTGATGTTGAATATTACTCTTCAAGATCATGGTCTTGAATCCCTTTTTAAGGCATGTTTCAGTTGTTGTGATCTTTTAGACATGACACCCCAACTTCAACCTATATGTCAAACATCCACTGAACAGCCCAGACAGGACTAGTATCTATTTCATTCTTGCTTCTCTATATGCTACTCTAGAAGCTGACACCCTGACACCCGTCAGGAAGACGGGCCAGCAGGGTATGAGTTGAAACGCACCGGGGAGACACCATTGCCCTGTACCACCCATTTACTCTCTGATCCTCAAATTTTGCCTCTAAAAATTTTTAAATTTATGACTTTTAAACCTCTTGGCTTGAGGGATTCAGAGATAAACCAGTGAATATAAGCATCCACAGGATAAATTTGGCACATGTTCCAAGAGTTCTGTTTTTCCTATAAGATTTGGAGTGGGTAGGAGTGTAGAACTAAATTATTTAATAAGATTCATACATCAATCAAATTTAATAAAGTAATCTAAAACAGTGTGTTATTTCGACATCAACATAAACATAACATGGAGAATAAAACAAAATTGTTGTCATTATACAAATTAGAATGTAAGACTCAAAGAAACTTTCATATTAGAGTGGCTGATCAAACATCTTCCACTCCCTTTAGGGTTATTGCTATAGAAAAGATTTAGGAGCATCATGCTTCAGATTGAATATAGATTCTGGACTCTTTTTAAAAATTCAAATGCTAAAGTCCCTATTGTATTTAGCAGAGAATTTTCCTCTTTGATTAACAGAAGTGATGGAGAAGCATGCTGGCAATGCATACCTGTGGGAGAGGTTGCCATCCCCCAAAAGCTGGAATAAATGTCTCAGATGAAGGAGGGAGGGAGGGAGGGAGCAGTATACACAGTTTTGCCAATGGCCACAGTCTAGATTTGGCAAAATCCCACAGTGATGAGGCAACAGGAAGCAGAGGCTGAATACAGATTTTGGTATCAAGTAACATGGCTGTGCCCCTGGTCAATGTAAGGTAAGCCTTAGTTCTTCCTATTTCCCAGTGGACAAAACAGAAACTCCTTTATTATGTTTGTGGTGAAAATCAAGTTAAGGAAGATAATGTGAACAAAGTATTTCGCACAGTTTCTTATGCAAAGCTAAGTGTTTATAAATGTGTTATAAACTATAAGCCTACATTACCAACTTGAGGGCTCAAAAAGCCTCTTTCTGTAAGTATTGAAACTAGTGTCTATGAGTGGTGATTCTGTGATCACTAGTATGTTACTTCTCTCTTACAAGGGTAAAGGGGGAACATGCCCTACTTTTAGAAGTCTAAGAATACCAGGGGCATATTTTATGCAAGGCATTATCCCAAAAACAGGGCAGTTTGGTCTTATCCTCAGTCAGGTAGCTAATCACTATTGGTAACTCACTTCGACAGTGAGGAGATGATACCTTTGCTGGTTAGTTGGTATAAAGATGTGAGCTGATAAGAAGACAGTGAGGCTAACAAAGATAAATCAGACATAGACCTGCTTTTAAAATAATTTAGCCTCCAGATGGGAAGATGAGACATGAGTGTTACTAACTACCGGGCTCTAATAAAGTGCTAAGGTCTCAAAGTTAGGACTAAAATACCATGGGAGGCAAAAAGAAACTGCAAGTTCTCCCTGATTCAAGGTCAAACTACACAAATGAAGGGGATCAAGACTTAATGGAGGACTATTTTAGTCAAACGATTACAGTTATAAAGACAAGAAACGCACTTGGTTCACTTCAAGTAAGGCTGCCATTTTTGAAATTCTTAATTTTTGAACACAGAACCTCACATTTTCATTTTTCACTGGGCCCTGCAAATTATGTAGCTGGTTCTCAGTGGAACCCAGTCTTCAGGAAAGTAGGTTGGGAAGACGAAGAGGGTTGGGGTGTGTGAATACAAGATAATTGTCCTTGTGGTTCTGGCTCTGACCATGCACACCCACTGTTCCAACCACTGCCAACTAATTAACTCAACCTACACTGACATATTTTGTGTACACTGCTTAATTATGGCTTTTGCTTGCTGAAAACGTCTCAAAGACCTATGGCCTCATAGCATCTTTTCTTGCCTTTTGTTGCAGTTCTTCCTTTAGCTCATGTTAAAGCTGCCTAAGAGGGAACAGGAGTGGTCCAATGTGGTCAGAAGCCTAGAGGCCAAAGCTCTCCTCAGCTCACCGCAAAATCTGCTGGTCCACGCTCCAGCCCCAGTTGAGTTAACAGTGGCAGAGGAAGAAGGGGGGCACAGATTACAAGGCTGGGAGTAACAATCACGTGACCATTTGGGCGACTTCCCTCAGAGGTAGAGTTACAGGTGGGAATCCTTGTAGAAGGCACTGTAAATGTGGCCAGTGTCTTAAGACCTGGCCTATCTGGAATGGGGAGAACACATTTGGGTAGCCTTGAAAGATCAGTAAGCAATAGACTCATGCACATGGGCAGGAGTGCATTTCAAGGGGGGCTGAGGCATGGAGACAGGGAAGTACCAGCCTAGGGAACAGGGTGGCTGCAGCCAAGAATATGTGAATGGAGAACTTAACATACAGCTAAGGGACCTTAATTTTACTTGGCTTTCAATGACAGAATGAATAGAAACCTATAGCAAGAGTTGTCTTAATTTTTACTTCTCTGCCCCAGGAAAGTTACTACAAAGCATTCTGACAAAGCCCCATGGCGTAAGCTCACCGGGCTGAGGGCTCATCTATCTCTGCTTCTCCCTGACTTTTCCATCTGTGTGAAGAATACAGAATGCCCACCAGCCAAGGAACAGATGCTCAATCTGGCTGGAAGCTCCTCTGCCTTCTTCCAGACACTGAAATTGGACACACCTATAAACACCATGCACCTTCTAAGCACAGGTCCCCAAAGGTCTCAGTGCCTCTTTGGAGATGTCTTATCTGACAACAAACTGCAAGGGTCCAGCTAACTGGTGCTGGTGTTACAGCATTCTGGGGTTTCTCCAAGTCATTTGGGTTTATTTCCATTCTACCACCTGCAAAAATGCTTTTCTGTAGCAGGAAAAAGTCTCCTGAAATTCAACCTGTTTCTGTTTCCTGAAACATCTCTGTGAATGAGGTAGTGCAGTGAGGGAATTAAATACTGCAGTTCAGTTCCACTCACAGCTGCTAGGCTGGGAGCTGGGGATACACAGTGAATAGGACCTGCCTCTATTTTTGTGGCTGTCACAGCCTCAATGAGGATAAAGTACAATGCTAGTGACAACCACTAACACATGGCATAACTAAGTAGGCACTGGGCACTGGTCTCCTCCTGGCGATAACTCATTTAATCCTCACAACACCCCACAAGGCCAATACTACCTTTATTTCCAGTTACAGATGAAGACCACAAACGTACTATGCACTAATGAGAAAAGCTATTCCAGAGATATGAAGGAAGCGCTCTGAGAGCAAAGGAAGACTTGACAAATTTTGTGGCTAAGTTTATGGTTTCACAAGGAAGTAACAACTGAGCTGAGGCTTGAAATATATAAAGGGTTTGTTTCTTCAGGCTAGAATGGACAAGAGACGATTCCAGGCACAGGGAAGAACATAAGCAAAGGCACGGAGGCACGAAGTATGTTCCTCCTGCACCAGGCACATTTATTCTGGTTGGACCCAGAGTGCATAGCACTATGTCTATGGAGAGGGGCTGATGTTGATGGGGAGACTGGGAATATGACTCGAGCTCACACATAGGAATTGGGACTATTCTACAGAGTACTAAGAAGTCTCAGGTGATAAATGGCTGGAGCAGTTGTTTTTACAAGAAAGCTTTGGCAGAAGAAGGGAGAAAGGAAGGGAAGTAGGGTTGGAGGGAATAAAGAACAATGGAAGAAACAGGTAATGGTTTCTGCAACAAATTTGAACAATTGAAACCAAAGCAGTGATGGGGAGGAAACAGATTCAACATACCCTCCAAGGGTAATGCCAATGGCAGGTACTGAGCCCCGGCAGGATAAGGAAGACAGAATGCAAGGTGGTCAGAACTGAGGTGATGGAGCAGCGGGGAGGTTAGGGTCAGGACACCTGAAGGAAAAAAAGAGTAATGAAGCATCAGTGTGTTACCTGTTGATGACCACACGCTTACAAGAAGCCCAATCAAAATGCCTGGCTTTGGCTGATGGGGCAGGAGACTGGGGAGCAGTGAAAGGACTCCAGGATGATGAGGCCAAGGAGTGTGAGGCGATGAGAGAGATGGAAGATGAAGTGTGAGGTCAGAACAGGAAAAGTGTGAGCTGACAGGAAGGGCAGGTGAAGGCTGGGAAAGCGGCCCTTCCTCAGGCCCTGGAACTCCTCGCTCCAGCCACAGAGATCACGGCTGTTGCCACAGGGAACCAGGAACAGGAAAGGAAAATGGATGGGTGGACACAATCATAGTCCCTGGATGCTTAGGTTACTGGGAAGGATCTTTTCACTTGGCAAAAAATGAGACAGCATCCCTTTTCATCTCACCTTTCCAACCTTACCGTAAGGTTCTCTTCACCAGCACAAAATGATTATGAGGGAAGGAGAGCGAGAAAAAACCTTCATTTTTATTATTGCAAGTGGTTGAGAGGATTCACTCTTAAGTCACAAAGTGAAAAAAAAAGTTTCAGTGGCAATTGTTTTAAAACATTACAAGGACATTAATTAATAAAAGTTTATCTAAATGTACATATGAAGTCCTAATAATTAATCTGACAAATGGGATGTTTTCAATACATTTGTTGAATATTATTAATATTAATAATAGTTGATATTGTTAATAGCATTTTAACTTTTCTTGATCACTTAGGATTATGACTACAAAGATATGAAGATAAATGTGTCTACACTACAATAATGCCTTGTGCTAAGGTGTAAAAAGTTTCTGGCTCAGAGAAGTCCCTCGGTAAACAGGAGGCTGCAGGAAACGCTGAAGCTTTCAGGCTACAGTGGCCTCAGATGGTCATACCATTGGAGATCTTGGGTCTTATTCAATAACACACACTCTGCCCTCTCTGTAGGATCAGCTTTCCTTGTTGCCTGTGCTCAGCACAGCATGAGGGGAGGAAGCATGGTGTAGCTGCGTACCAAGGATACTGCAAGAGATCCGGGGCCACAGACAGAGTGGGGGCTGGAGAAAACCCGGAGAAGCTGCTGACAGCCATGCCATGCCCTGCGTGCTCTGCCTCTTGCCTAGGTCTGACAAAACCAGAGAAATTAAATTCTTCTTCAGCGCTGATTTTCTTCATTCCTGAGAAGTCGACTGTGTGGTAAGCACAAAGTCAGCAGGTCTGACTTACAAGAGGCTGGATCACCCTGTTCTATAAATGTTTGTGAAACCAAAATAACTCATCTTTAGCGGCCGAATTTTAACAGTTATAAACTGCTTTCTACTTTTAGTTTAGAATCACTGGCAAAATTTTTGTTTTTTGGGGTTCCACTACTGAGAAACATTTTTCCAAAACTGGAAACAATATATGTGTGTTATAGGAAATACAAATACACACAAAGAAGAAATTAATCTACCCATAATCTAATCACCCAAAGAAAACCATTAATATAACATATATTGATCACCTTTATATATACACATTCATTTTTTATGTACTTTATACTATTTGCAAATATTTTTTTCTGATCCGTATTTTGTGTCTATATCATTAAGATAATAAATATAGTTTTATATCCTTTTTATTACATAATATCTTCCTGTTGAATATTAAAGTGGCTGTTTTATTCTAATCTGATTATATTCATTTACCCTTTTTCCACCTTGAATTTTATTTTCTGTATCCTCACCCTCTTGAGTCCTTCATATCAATCTGTGCCTTTACTTGCCCAGGTCAGTAGGGCCCGTGTGCTTCATCCATGGGCCAGTGCTTCCCTCTCTTTAGGAAAGTCCAGGCTCACATTGACACGGACTGTGATCTTCCCCTCCCCACATTTGCAGCCACCTGCCCACTTCCCCAGACTGTCTCAGCTTCTGCTCACAGAACAGGGTCATGTTCAGCCGCTTAGCTCTTTTGAGAAGGATAGCTTGTTAACAAGACCACAGTGCTCCTATTCACGTAAGGCCTGACACAGAGGAAAATCTTTCTTTTCTAGGCCATGCCTCCAAGTCTAATCTTTCCCAATCATCTATCTTAGTGGGTCATAGGGTGGATTCAACAAATATTTGCTGGATTGATGAATGAATGAATCAATTAGAGCTTTACATATTAGAAGGAAAAAAACCCATGATCTACTGTCAATTCCACATTATCGTGGTTTTTCTCTATTTAAACCACAGAAGAGTGGCTGGCACACTCTTCTGTATAAGAAGAAGTATAAAGCAACTGATCATCAACATCATCCAATTATAGAGCTAAAAGGAGTAATAGAGTAATTGTGCATAATAAACTTATCCCTAATCTCATGAGATGTCAGATCTAAAGTCACTTTCTAGATTTTTTTTTAACCAATCATATCCCTGCCCAACACACATACATATCCTCTATCTCTGCTTCTAAGCACTTAAACCAGCTTCTGGCCTAACCTCAGCAAAGAGCTCCCATGATAGAGACTTATGTATTTTGGAATAAGTTTGGATATGGTTACAACCTCAATGAGAGTCACAATTTATAAGAATAGTAAGTCACCTAAATGTTAGAACAATTGACGCCTGAAAAAATGTAGCTACTTTTAATCCATTTTACCTTACCTGGAAATAATTTATAACGTGGAATTTTACATCCAGATGAAGTCTTACTGTTTTTATTTCCCATAGGTCAATAACTGGACTAACATTTCTAAATCTAGATAGCTACTGGCCTTGATGAACTGGTAGAGACAAAATTATTAGCTATTCAGAGAAGGCTGCAAAAAAATGGAGTACAGGATAAATTATACTGTCATCCTGGAATGGTGCCAGTTGTTAGGAGTAGAATTTAAAATTATAAATCCTCACTCACAATTCCTCAACTCACGGCCTCCTCCAACAATTATTGGACTATATGATTTCTAAGAAAATTGTAGACTCTAAAATTTAATGATTATATATTTAAACTTTTATGTAAGATGTCCTTAGGTAATGCAACAGAATATGTATATCAAGGAAATGAAGGAGACAGTGAGGAAGAAGCCACCAAGAGGAGCTGCTTTCAGGAATGGGTGGAGAATAAGGAAGGGATAAAGGGAATTTAGGAAGTATGAAAAGTGTATATACCTTAATGTTTAACAATAGAAAAAACAAAAAAGGAGAAGACTAAAACTTTTAAAAATTACTTTTGCTGGAAGGCTATGCTTTTTTAGCCTAACACAGTTTTAGTACTAAAAAATATATTTCAAGGCTTCATACGCATTTCATTTATAGAAGCGTTTGGCAGATTTTTGATGACAAGATCAACAATTTAATGGAAAGTCTCAGATAGCCTCCAGCCTCCAGAGAGCTGAGACATAAAATGATAATAAAAAATGATACCAATATTAGCTACTGTGGCTTACTGAGTGCTTACTAAGTACCAGGCACTATGCTAAGACATAGGTAACCTCAATTAGTATTTACAACAATCCTAAGTAGAAGTCATTATTATTCTATTTGATAGATGAGACTCTAGAGAGCTGAGATATAAAAATAAGATTGAAAATGCTACTAATATTCGCTACTAATGTTAGTTTACTGAGCATTTACTAAGATATGATGTTAAGACATATATAACCTCAATGAGTCTTTACAACAGTCCTACATAGAGGTTATTATTATCCTCTTTGATAGGTGAGGGGTTTGAGGCTTTGAGAGATTTAGGAAACTGTCCAAAGTCTCCTAGCTGGTAAATGCTGATGCAAGAATTGCAACATAAATTTATCTTCTTCAAAGAACCCATGACTTTCTCCATCACAGACTGCTTAGGTTTGAGTCTTTGCTCAGGCACTTCCTGGCTTTCACCTGGAGCAAGAAATTCAAACTCTCCTCATCTGTATCATAACGAGATATTAGTACCTACGTCTTCAGATTGGAGTGATTAAATTACCCAACATATTTAAAGTACTAAGAATATGACCCTAGCGTGACAAGAGTTAGTTCTTAAGTGTGTTGACACCACTAGTTTCCTGTGTGGGCAGGGATAACTCCTGAATCTTTACTTTTGATTTTTACTTATTATTTTAAAATATTTAATTGACAAAGACTGTATATATTAAAGGTATACATAATGATTTACGTACACATTGTGTAATGATTGTTACAGTCAAATTAATGAACACATCCATCACCACCCATGCTGTACATTAGATCCCCAGAATTTGTACATGGTGTAAATGAAAGTTTGTACTCTTTGATCAACGAATCCCCATTTTCTCCACCCTTCAGCCCCTGACAACTACTCTCTACTCTGTTTCTATGAATTTGACATTTTCTGGATTCTACATATAAGTGAAATCATGTAGTATGTGTCATTCTGTCCCTGACTTATTTCACATAACATGAGTCCGCCAGGTTCATCTACGTTGTCACAAATGACGGTATTTTGTTCTTTTTAAAGGCTGAATAGTATTCCATTGTGTATATATATATATATATATATATATATATGCCAAAAGTCATTTATCCAATTTGTCCATTGGTGTACATTTAGATTGTTTCCATATCTTGGCTGTTGTGAAAAATGTTGCAATAAACAAGAGGACACAGTTATCTCTTCAAGATACTGATTTCATTTTCCCACATCCTTATGAGCGTCATTTTTTCCTAATAGATAAGATGAAGAACTTGGGCTATGTCATCCTACAAGGTCTTTTCAGCTTCTATGATCATTGTTCTCTGATTAACCAACTGTAGTTGGGAATAACTCCTAGTAACAGCTGGAATGAGGGAAGAAGGAGAGCCAGGAAAGCCTCCCTGCCAGCTGACTCCCGCTTCAGGACAGTGCATCAGAATTGGGCCATCAGACTCAAACTCGTGGGGATTTCCCTTGCTCCCAGGGCAAACTCTGATAAAGAAGACCTAATTATTTCTATTTAGTTTCATCTTCACACCAGTTTGGGAGCTGGTCTTTCCTTCTTAGAATGATAAAATCCAAAGGACCTCTTACTTAATATTGTATCTCTTTGTTTTTAATCTTGAATTTTAAAAAAGCAGCTACTAATAATTCTGCATTTATTGTAACCAACTCTGCAATAATTTATATCCTGCCAGTAGATTGATTTGTTATATTCGAATGTTAGCTCTTAATATGTGACAGTAAACTGTTTCCATGGTTTGCTTTATTGCCATGTAGTTTATGCTTTTTTTCCAGCCATGAACGATACATTTGGCAATGCTGGTATTCCGTCACCATGACAATTTAATGTCCAACAAAATCCATGGGAAGAAAAGGGAACCCATCTAATGTGGTGAGAGTTGACCTACCAGCTTTGCAGCTCAAAACACAGTATTACAGCAAGCTGTGCTGACATATTTTGACAATTCAGAACAATTATTCATCCAGTAGCCATCACGTTTTTATGAAGAAGGCTTTTATAACATTACCCTTAATCCACAATATCAAAATGTGTAAACTCCTCTGGGGCCCTGGAGCAGTTTGAAAGGGAGCTGGAGGGAAAAGTTGCAAGACACACTGAACTAAGGATCACAGGTGGGACTGCTGACAGTAAAGATACACTTTGATTCCCCTATTCTTCATTAAAACCCAGACAACAAAATCCTTCCAAATATCATAGTTAACAAAATTAGTTTTTTTTAATATGAATGATGACTTACTTGCAAGAATGCATGTTTGTCCCCAAGTGGCTATTTACCTGAAGTTTTCTGTCTCCCATCCTTTGATAGTAATTTTCTTTGGAGATAAAGAAGCGAGTATTTCCCCGATGTTCTTACAGTAATTATACTACCAAGAGCTTGGGGCAATTCAAGATAAAACAGAGGCTGACAGTTTGTCTGTAGGGGCTATCTTCCATGCCCATCCTCACCCCTCACACTCCTCTAGTCACCATGCTTCCCCATCCCAAGCTCTGTGTCCCTACTCTGGCCTGCCCCCTTGCCAATGACACACCTGGATGCAAAATCATCCCTCCTCCCTCTCACTGAAACATGACTGATTTCCCAAGAATTGGAAGATTATAAGTGTCTCCTTGGATATGGTTTCTAGCTCCACTAATTTATTCACCTATTTAATAGACATATTTTGAGTGTCCATTTTATGAGGTATCTTCCATAGCTTACTCTGCAACTTACATATCTATCACTCAGCTACCATTTACCCCTTATCAAGTGCTCATCCAGCTTGAACACCTCCAAGGCTGAGGAGCTTTAAAAGGGGGTGTGGGGGGAGGGGACTCCTTCAGGCAACCTGTTTCAACTTTGGGGGCTTTGTGAGGAATTAGAGGAATTACGTATTTGTATCGAGGCAAAAATGTATCTTCCTGAAGTTTCTGCCCATTAGTCCTATTACTTCTTTCTTTGTAGGGCACTCCTTCAAAGATTTGACAATGGTCATCATGCCCTCTTCGCCATCTTTTTACCAAGTGACTCATCCCTAATTCCCCCCACCATTTTTCATATGATAAAACTTTAATTTTTAAAACCTTAATCTGAACATAGTCTCACCCCTCTTAAAATGCAGTGTCAGAAAAGCCAGAAACAGTCCCTCAGGTATAGTCTAGTTGCTCACACAATAGAAGAGCTGAGTTACTTCTTTCCTTGTCCAATAATTACATCCTCAGAATGGTGCCCTCTTCTCAGTCGTGAGGTTATAACAATAAGCATCATGATAATCCTACTTATTGAATGCTAGGCATTGTACAAAAAGAGACAAATATTTTTGCAACATATTGTCAAGTGAGAATCAAGCAACAACTGGGACTAAGACTAAGTCGGCCTATATTAAGTATCCCCCCTTTCCCTTCTGTGTTCAACTAGAAGTAACTGGGTGCTGGCAGGGAGCCACCTCTCAATGGGGCTTACTCAGAGATACCAGTTCAGAACCAGGCCTTCCAACAAGCTCTTTCTTACTTCTCACACAGTCAATATACAAAGAAGACTGAGTGTGGTTGGCCTCTCAGAGAGGTGTGAATATTTTCACATCCCCACCCCCACTAAAAAAAAAACACCCTTATGGGCTGGGGTATCTAGGAGTGTGACTAGTAAAGGCTGGGGGTATCTGGAGAAAGAGGGACTGGGTAGTTCATTCTCCAACCAGACATTTGCTCGTCTCTCCCATAAGATCATTTGTGCCACCTGAGTGAGATCTGGCCCATCTCATGCTACCTGCTTTTTCTGTGTTTTCCACTACTCCAAAGTCACTTGCTCCAACTTGCCAAGCTCATACTCACTTAGCAATAAAGACCAAAGATTCAAACCACCAGCTCTACCATTTGTCTAGATGACCTTGGCCAATTCACCCAGCCTCTGTTACCCTAAGTCCCAGTTTCTTCAATCTACAGAATAGGGATTGTAATAACCATCTCCTAGGGCTGTTGTAGGGATTGAATGAGTTATCACATTTAATCTCCAAATGCCTCACACATAGTAGGAGTGCCCCCAACAGTTCCCAAATATGGTGCACTGTTATTTTTTTTAATCATTACTATCTGTAGACATATCTTGTGAATTCTCTTCATTATTACCCTTCTTCTTATAACTCTTGTCCAGTCTCTTGAGGAAGTTGTTTCTGTTGTTTATTTGTTTTAACATTCTTTTCTAGTTCTTCTTCTCCTTTACTTTCTTTCAAAGTTAATAGGTAAGACTAATGGTGGTGATACGGGTTGGCTATGTCCCCACCAAAGTCTGAAGTAGAATTGTATCTTCCAGAATTCCCACGTTCTAGGAGGGACCCAGAGAGAAGTAACTGAATCATAGGGGTGGGTTTTTCCTGTGCTTTTCTCTTGATAGTAAACAAGTCTCACGAGATCTTATGAATTTATCAGGGGCTTCCACTTTTGCTTCTTCCTCATTTTATTTTGCTGCCACCATGTAAGAAGTGCCTTTTGCCTCCTCCCATGATTCTGAGCCTCTCCAGCCTTGTGGAACTGTAAATCCAATTGAACCTACTTTTTTTCCTAGTCTCACATATGTCTTTATCAGCAGCATGAAAATAGACTAATACAGATGGCTAATAAGTATAGAAGTACTACTGCTGAGACGTCAAGGGAAAGGAAAGCAACACTCTTGAAGAGAAATTAAACAACAAACAAAACCAGTGTCATAATCTTTGGCAAGCCCAGAAATCAGCTAGGGAATTATTCCATTTTCTCGCCTTTACTCACTTCCTGCAGTCCAATCTGGCTTCTATTCCCGTAAAGCCCACAGAAACAGCTTTTGCAAGGTTTAGCAGTGATGTCTGCTTTTACAAATCAGAGGACTTTTTTTTTTTTTAATTCATTGTCTTACTCAATTCCTTCAATATTATTCAGCAGCAATGACTACTTTCTTGAACTGCTCCTTCCCACAGCTTCTGTGACATCACAATTTCCTGGGTTATTTATGCATTTCTGATTTTTTAAAACCCTCTGGCTACTTTTTTTTTCAGACTTACCCAGCACATCCTACTTCTATTTCGCATAAATTTTAGAGTTTCCCAAGGATTTGTCCCAGAACCTTTTTCTTTCCCTTCCCTTCCTTTTTCCCTTCTCTCCTCTCCACTCCTTCTCTTTTTGCATTTCCTCTCCTCCTCCTCCCTCTCCTTCTCTCCTCCCCTTCTCTCCTCTCCTCCCCTTGTTACCTCTCCTATTTCTCTCCTCCCCTTTTATCTTCTCTCCTCCCCTCCAGGCTTCTTTCTTCTCCTCCCATCTCATTCTCTCCTACCCTCCCCTCTCCTCTCCCCTCTCCTTCTTCACTCTCCTCTCCTTCTCTCCTTTCCTCTCCTTGTTTCCTCCCCTCCCTCTCTTCCCCTCTCTTCTCACTCCAAACTCTTATTCCTCAGTATCATTCACACCTGAAGTTTCAGTAATACTCCAGACACTGAGCACTCTAATTTGTAACTTCTATTCAAACTATCCTGGTAAGTTCTGGATGTGTTTTTCCAACTGTTTAACTATACATCTCTATTTTAACATCTCAAATTCAACATGTCTAAGATCAAACTCATGATCTTCCTCTTAGTACTTGGCCCTTGGCACTATATCTTATTTAGTTACAGGCATAACCATTCATCTAGCTGCACATGCCAGAAACTCAGAAAATCATCTGAGATACCCACTCCCTACATCCAATCCATGAGCAACCTCCACATTATCTTTAGAATCTGTTTTCTTCCCACGATTTCTATTTCGCTATTCTAGCCCAAGCTGCTATCAACACTCATTCACACCACTGCTAAAGCTTCCAAACTGTTTATCTGCCTCTACTTTGGTCACCCTGCCAAAATCTGTCCATATAGCTACCAGAGTCATCACACACACACACACACACACACACACACACACACACACACACACACAGATACAACTCTGTTACTCCACTG
>NW_016107865.1:919761-943598 GCF_001604975.1 Cebus imitator
AGAGACGGGGTTTCACCATGTTGACCAGGATGGTCTCGATCTCTTGACCTCGTGATCCACCCGCCTCGGCCTCCCAAAGTGCTGGGATTACAGGCTTGAGCCACCGCGCCCGGCTCACTTTCTAGTCTGTCTACCACCTGCCCCTGAAACTTCCATGCCACAGCCACACTGACCTTCTTCCTATTTATCAGCAAAAGAAGCACCTTGTCTCTTTAGACCTTTGTACATGCAGTCCCCTTTGGTATGCATCACTGAAACAACTCACTTCGGTCTCAGTCTGAATTTCACCTCTTCAGGAAAGTTTTCTCTCACTGCCCATCCCAGCCCTAGTCCACCTCATGTTCCTCTGTCATACATGTTTAGAGAAAGTCGTACTTTTCCTTCAGATCACTTACCTCATCATTTAGCATGATTATTTGATGAATGTATACCTCCCCTACTGATGATCAACTTTTAAGAGGAATGGCGTCCAAACATTGTGCCCTACTATCTAATCAGTGTCTGTCTCATGGTGGGAACCCAAGTGAAATTTTTGAGGGGATACATGAATTTCTTTATCCTATTCTAATTAAATTTGCTTTTCAAGGCCAGGCACAGTGACTCACACCTGCAATCCCAGCAGTTTGGAAGACTAAGGTGGGTGGATTGTTTGATTCCAGGAGTTTGAGACCAGCCTCAGCAACATGTTGAAACCCTGCCTCTATTAAAAATACAAAAAAATTAACCAGGTGTGGTGGTGCATGCCTGTAGTCCCAGCTACTCAGGAGGCTAAGGTGGGAGGATCATTTGTACCTGGGAGGTCAAGGATGCAAGGAGCTGAGATTGCACCACTGCACCCAATCCAGCGTGGGCAACCGGAGTGAGACCCTGTCTCTCTCTCTCTCTCTCTCTCACACACACACACACACACACACACACACACACACACACAATCTGCTTTTCATTGTACATCAACATTCTAGATATGTTTTGTAAGTGTGTGTTAAATATTATTTTCTCCCAAATAAGAAACTTTACTATTTTTCATTCAAAATGTCTGGTGTATCAGTTCACTGCAGGTTGAATTGCCTTCACAGCACATTTCTCAATGTGTCTGCATTACCTGGGGCTTTATTTGAAAATGCAGATTCATAGATTCTTTGTAGAACTACATTTCTGAGTGAGGCCAAGGGATCTTCTTTTTAAACAAGCACCACAAAATGATTCTTCTACATGCTGAAGTTTGAGAACATTATGTTATTCAGACTGGACA
Organism: Cebus imitator; assembly: GCF_001604975.1. Lineage (NCBI taxonomy): Eukaryota > Metazoa > Chordata > Mammalia > Primates > Cebidae > Cebus > Cebus imitator. The sequence goes on from NW_016107865.1 coordinate 921,014, forward strand.
TCAAGGAGAAAACGTATTCTGAGTCTAAACAACACATATACAGACTTCCAGAATAAAGCCCACTTCTAAGTAGGAAAATAACTTTACTGTGTTCTATAAATAGATCACTTTTTTTCTCCTATCAATAAGTAGGAACAAAAGTGACAGAACCCAAAATGTTTAAGGCTTTCCACAGACTTCACTCTAAAACCATAGGGAACAATACGCCAAAGGAATTCCAAAATGGTACATGAGACAATGAGCAAAGGATCTGGCCAGAGACAACTCCTGAATATAAATTTACATTTAAAAAGTCAAGCTAGGCTGTCATCTGTAATCCTAGCACTTCAAGAGGCGGAGGCAGGAGGATGACTTGAGCCCAGAAGTTCAAGACCAGCCTGAGCAACATAGCGAGACTCCATCTTTACAAAAAAAAAAATAAATAAAACTTTAAAAATAAAAAATTAGCCAGGCATGGTGGTATGAGCCAATAGTCCCAGCTACATGGGACAGAGGGGTGGGAAGAGAGTATGAGCCCAGGATTTCAAGGCTACAGTGAGCTATGATTGTGCCACTGCACTCTAGCCTGGACAATGACAGAGTGAGACTTGTCTCATTAAAAAAAAAAAAAAAAGTCAAACTAATTCCTCCTTTTTTAGTTGTCTTTTGTTTTGTTTGCAAGATGGGGTTCAAAACTTGCTGTTCTACCACCGTTGAAAGACTGACAAACAGTTTGGTTTCCACTAGTCGGGAAACTGGGCTTCCACCCACTTTTCTTTAGCATCTTCTCAGGCTCCTGGCTTTAAGATACATTTTGAATATTGTCTCTTGCAGAGTAGACATACTGTTTCACAGCTTGTCAAGGAGTGCAGGTAGCAGATACTATCTAGTTATAAAAGCAGAAAGAGAAATCAAGACAAATATTTGCCCCCTCCTGTCAGCAGTTTGGTGTCTGCCTGCCTAGTGGGCTTGTGTGGCTAGGTGGCAAACACCTGTGGGTATAAAATGGGAAACAGTAAAACAGTTAGAGAAGGCTGTGACTTGATCTGATATGGATCCTGTTCTCCTCCTTCGTGGTGGAGATGGTTGCGGGAGATCCAAATGGGGAAGAGGGCAGCAGTCACTTGGCATTCCACGCCCTGAACCTTCCTTATCTGGCACCTTTTGCTCTCCAGGACCACACAGGCACCAGTTTATTTATTTACTTGTGTGTTTGCCTCTGAACTCAAGCTAGACCCATGGCAAGACCATGTGGAAAAGAACCGAGGGACTGAATTCCTGGTCAGAATAAAGACCTAAAGTTGCTGCAGAAGTAATGACCCAGTAATTGTGCACGTGACTAGGTCCTATGGTGAGTCGCAGTTGAGCTGTTAAGAATGTAGGTCAGGCCAGGCATGATGGCTCAAGTCTGTTATCCCAACACTTTGGGAGGTCAAGGCAGGAGCATAGCTTGAGCCCAGGAGTCTGAGACCAGCCTGGGAAACATAGTGAGACACTGCCTTTAAACTAAATAAAAAAGAATTGTAAGTCATAAAGTTTCAGTCCAGCAAAGTGAATAAGCTGGACTGAACAACATTGTACCTATAGTCAACAATAATGCATTGCATGCTTTTAAGAGGGTAGCTCCCATATTAAGTATTCTCACTAAAGTAAAATAAAATAAATTTTAGGGAAAATGGCCTTGGCTGAAGATTCAAGACTAGTGATCTCCAAACATTTTAAATTTATTAACTTCATCAGGAAGGGGTTTTTAAGAAAATGTCCACGGTATATAAATATGTCCTTATTTATAAACTATCTGTATGTGCTACTTTAGTTTTACATTGTGAACATTAAGATGTTTGCAAAAATAGACCTTGAATTTTTCTATTAGACAATTGGAGTAGTCATTCTAATGTCTTTTTTCCATACCCCCAAATATTATCTTACGGCATCCAACTTTGGAGACCACTGTTCTAACCAGAGAATTGCTTCTATCTTTGTAACAGGAAGTAGACTGAGGGCAGCTTTTATTACCTATATTTCTCTAGAGTTTTGCTCATTAAGTTTTAGTTGGATAGCAATGATGGACTTACTCATGTAGGGGTGGGAAAGACCCCCTTAAGAATTATCAAAATGTTCACAGTAGCGTTGATTATAATAGGAAAATACAGGAAACAACTCAACTGTTAAACAAGACAGGATTGGCTAAACAAGTGATACTTTATCTGTAAAATGAACTATCTTGTTCCCAATAAAAAGAAATGTTTCAAAGCTGCTTCAATGTTATGGGGTCGAGGCTGTACAAGTTAAATTGTATCTCCCCCCAAATTTGTATGTTGCAGTACTAATCCCTAGCACCCCAAAATGTGAACTAATTTAGAAATAGTGTCCTTGTACATACACTGAGTTATGATGAGGCCACCCTGGAGTAGGGTGGGTCCCTAATCCAACGTGACTGGTGTCTTTATTTTAAAAAGAGAAATTTGCACACAGGGAGAAAGTCATGGGACAATTGGAATTATGCTGCCATAAGCCAAGAAACGCCTAAGATTGCTGACAAACCCCCAGAAACTAGGAGAGAGACAGGGAACAGATTCTCTTTCACGGCCCTCAGAAGGAACCCACCCTGCTGACACTTTTATTTCAAACGTTTAGCCTCTAGAACTGTGGCAGAATAAATTCCTGCCATTTAAGCCACCCAGCTCATGCTACTATTTTACAGCAGCCTAGCTGACAAATAGAGGCACCGTGCTGAGACACCACGTTACAATGCAAATATTCAATATAAATGGTCTGCGTAATGTGATACCAACTATATACACACATACACACTCACACATACATATGTGGATACAACCCTAGAAATGTGACTGTTTATCTCTGAGTTTTGGGTACTTTTGATATTTGTTTCTTCTTCATTTTTTCTATATTTTCCAAGTTTTCTTTAAAAAGTCTAAGTTTCTATTTCTAGGTCCTTGAGGAATCGCCACACTGTCTTCCACAATGGTTGAACTAATTTACAATCCCACCAACAGTGTAAAAGTGTTCCTATTTCTCCACATCCTCTCCAGCATCTGTTGTCTCCAGATTTTTTAATGATTGCCATTCTAACTGGCATGAGATGGTATCTCAATGTAGTTTTGATTTGCATTTCTCTAATGACCAGTGATGATGAGCATTTTTTCATATGTCTGTTGGCCTCATGTATGTCTTCTTTTGTAAAGTGTCTGTTCATAGCCTTTGCCCACTTTTGAATGGGCTTGTTAGTTTTTTTCTTGTAAATCTGTTTTAGTTCTTTGTAAATTCTGGATATCAGCCCTCTGTCAGATGGGTAAACTGAAAAAACTTTTCCCATTCTGTTGGTTGCCAATTCACTCTAATGACTGTTTCTTTTGCCGGGCAGAAGCTGTGGAGTTTGATTAGGTCCCATTTGTCTATTTTGGCTTTTGTTGCCAATGCTTTTGGTGTTTTGGTCATGAAGTCCTTACCTACACCTATGTCCTGAATGGTTTTGCCTAGATTTTCTTCTAGGGTTTTTATGGTGTTAGGTCTTATGTTTAAGTCTTTAATCCACCTGGAGTTAATTTTAGTGTAAGGTGTCAGGAAGGGGTCCAGTTTCTGCCTTCTGCATATGGCTAGCCAGCTTTCCCAACACTCAGCAATCCCATTACTGGGTATATATCCAAAGGATTACAAATCGTTCTCCTATAAGGACACGTGCACACGAATGTTCATTGCAGCACTGTTTACAATAGCAAAGACCTGGAACCAACCCAAATGCCCATTGATGACAGACTGGATAGGGAAAATGTGGCACATATACACCATGGAATATTATGTAGCCATCAAAAACGATGAGTTTGGGTCCTTTGTAGGGACATGGATGAACCTGGAAACCATCATTCTCAGCAAACTGACAGAAGAGCAGAAGATCAAACACCGCATGTTCTCACTGATAGGCAGGTGTTGAACAATGAGAACACATGGACACAGGGAGGGGAGCACTACACACTGGGGTCAGTTGAGGGGAAATAGGGGAGGGACGGTGGGGGGTGGGGAGCTGGGGAGAGATAGCAAGGGGAGAGATGCCAGATGTAGGTGATGGGGAGGAAGGCAGCAAATCACACTGCCACATGTGTACCTATGCAACAATCTTGCATGTTCTTCACGTGTACCTCAAAGCCTAAAATGCAATAAGATAAATAAATGGGGAAAAAAACTCTAAGTTTCTGTAAATATCTAAGTTTCAGACTGATTTTATAATAAAGTAATTTTTATTAGTAAGTCAATAAAAAATAACTCAAGAGAAATTATTTCTCTCATTCCTACGGTGAGTAACACTGGCCGGATAATTACATACTAAAACCTCCGGGGTGTGCATTCTCCCGTGTGTCGTGTGAGGCTCTGCGGGGAGAGACGGGATACGACCGTCATCTCCGATGCCTGCCACTGCTGTAATCACTTGTTCTCCCCTTACCCATAAAGACTCCTCACATAAGTCACTGGACTTCCAGAAACTTTGGCTTCTTTATTTTTAAACTAAGAAAAACATAGGTACTCTGACTTCCTCAAACCAAACAAAATATTATGCACATCAAAATCTGATGATGAAATAGAAAGCCCCAGGATGCATGAGGTTCCTGTTAAGCCAGCAACAATGCTGTGGAAGAATACTGACAAACCCAGGCATGGCTGGCTGGCCTGATCCGAAAGAAAAACACAATTGGGACTCTGTACTGCAGCAGGTGCTTCACTGAGGCAGCCACAGGAACTCCACCAGCTCAATGCTACGTGATTGACGAGCCAGGGGTCACTCACCTCTCACTGATATTCAGATACTCTGCTTTCCTAATGTGAGACAGACAGTTCCTGGTGTCTTAACTTTAAAATACTCGCCCATTTCTCCTCTTAGGAACCTCATTCCTCAGGGTTTATAGTCTCTGTCACTTCTGGTTCCTTGCTTAGCATCAAAACTTTTCCAGATTTTGGGTTCTTAGTCCTCACCTCTTCTTTAAAAGAAGGAGCTGTGGTAGTGGTACTAAGTGTAGTAAGGTACCCACAGCATATTGCTTTTCTTGTCTCTTTTTTTTTTTTCTTTTTTTGAGATCGAGTCTTGCTCTGTCATCCCAGCTGGAGTGCAATGACGCAATCTCGGCCCACTGCAACCTCTGCCTCCCAGGTTCAAGCAGTTCTCCTGCCTCAGCCTTCTGAGTAGCTAGGACTACAGGCACACACCACCACACCCTGATAATTTTTGTATTTTCAGTAGAGACGGGGTTTCACCATGTTGGCCAGGATGGTCTTGATCTCCTGACCCCATGATCTTCCCACCTCAGCCTCCCAAAGTGCTGGGATTACAGACATGAACCATTGTGCCTGGCCACCCACAGTATATTTTCATCACAACTGACTTCCCCTTGCCAGAGCCTGCTGTCTTGTCCCATCATGTGATGGTCTTTAAAAGGAGCTCAGGAAATGCCAAGTGATAGCATCTAAATTGCTGCAACTTAAAGGAAAACATTGTTTAAAGAGATAAAAATAAAAGGTGGAAAAGATAAAGCTGAGGAGAAGCTTCCCTAAGCTTACTAGCATCACAAAGATGTTAAACTATGTGTACAGTTTTGCTGCATATCCTGAGGTGTCGAGTTTTTCCATATTTCTTACTCTTCTCTATTTCAGGTTCCTCTGCTGTGAGGTCCCGTCCCATTAGGCTGGTCAGAAACGCCATGTCATTATCATGATCTCTCTCCTTCCTCCAGGCTCATGTGAAAGTTACACCCATCTAAGCATTTGTAGAGGGTCACTCTGAGATCTCCTGGTGTGTTGAAAGATTTTGGGGGAGGGTATTGCTGCTATTCAAGGACTACCTTACCACAAACACAAGTTACCCTGTCTTGGCCTCCATCTAAGCTCCACTCGAAGCTTTCCAGGTCTGTTTACTTCACCATCCTATTTTCCTTATCCAAAACCCCTCCAAATTCAAGAATAGATAGCCCTTTCTTCCTAGAGCCAATTCTTTGAAAACAAAAGTTTCTTACTTTTGCCCTCAGGTTCAGGAAAGGCTGTGCTCTTTAGGACTATGAAGGCCTGGGCTGCCCTTTGGTAAGGGGGTATAGGGAACAAGCTAAGCTGGAAAGGGATTTTATAGTCATTTATTCTTCTACATCCATCAGCACAAAACACAAATCAGTATCTCAGTAAATCATCCTGACACTCTCAGAATAAAAGGTTATAGGCTCAGGTATTTTTAGAAAGGCATAACTTAACCCTGAGAAAGCCCCAACATCCTCCAAGCCATAGGCATCAAGAAGTACCCGCCTCCACTAAGAAATCACATCCTCATTTTATTACCGGGAGAGGGAAAAGAGAGGGCGGCGCAGGGCAGAGCACCACAGAAGGAGCACGGTTCTGCCAGGTCAGTGACAAACCAGAACCTGAACACTTTGCTGGCTCAGATCACCTGGACAGCCACATCTGTCCCCTTGCCTATTTCATCTAGGGTATTGCTTAGGGACTTGACATGACATAAGGAACAAAACAGACTTAGGGTCCTCAGGAGGCCTATGTTGTGACACAAATCACCACCTAGGGCCCAGAGGCTCGGCAGCGAAGGCTTTGGTAGATAGCTAAACAAACAGACCCAGGGCTTCATGATCCAGGCAGGGTGGCCATTGGGTGGTTCTGTGCCAAGCATGATCCAGAATATGCCATGGGAATCCCACTTCAGCCCCGCCAGGGATGGAAATAGGAGCCAGAAGGCCTTCCCCAGACTCCAGGAAATGTAATCTGCCCAGGAGTTCCTTCTGCAAAGGCATCCAGCTAATCAGGCTTCTCCTCGATCCTCCTCTGCTTTCTGCCTGACTAGCCAAGGTCTGCAAGTTATATTTTTGTTTTTTGTTTTGTTGTTGTTGTTTGCCTCCTGCAGGAAAATAGCTTTGTTTTCAACCAAGTATATGAAAATTATACTTGTTTTCTGTGCAATGGTTAAACAACACAAAAGAGTGCCCAGGTAAGAAAAGGATGTTTTTAAGTTTATTCATGTTCCTATGCATACATTTATCTCACTGCTTTTAACTACAACTTAATGTCCTACATGAGGGATCTGCCTTATTTTACTTATTTGCTACTGGGTGGACACTTGGGTGGCTTCCAGTCCACTGCAGCCATAGCACACTGTCATGTACATTCTCACACAGTTCCCTGTGGACCCAGGAAAAGCTCTGTTTGAAGGCTTTCCCAAATGGGTGCCCTTTTTATGATGTACTAGCAGTGTCCAAGAGTTCTCATTTTTCTGTGAACTCTGTGTCTTTTTAGAACAAGAGATATCACTTTTTCACATCTAAATGCAACCCCAGGCTTTGACTATCTAATAATCACTACTCTGTTGCATTTAAGGTGATTATTCCTGCTTTCATTTGCCTTTCTCTGCTGGTGAAAACTGTACAAGTCTCCATATTCCTTTCATTTGGAGTTCCCCTTCTGAACCTGGCTTATTCGTAAACTTTGACCATTTTTCTGGTTCTTCTTGCTACTTTAGAAATTTCTTGGCTGATAATCCATTGGTACTTGGGGATAATGCCAAAAACAAAACAAAACAAAACAAAAACCACCTCCTCCCGGGCTGTTACTTATCTGCTAATTCTATAATGACCATCATCTAAATGACCTTAAATCTTGGATTTGATACAGTCAAATTTTATGTTGTTAGGCTTTTAAAAGAAAACCCTCCTCATTCAGAGGCCACAAATATTCTCCTTTTTTCCCTTTGTGTTAGCTCTGTCATTTCACGCTTTCCCATTTAGTTACTTAATACACTGGAGATTATTTTTATATGTCATATGAGATGCCATCTTTTCCTCACTATTTTGGGGTGCCTTCACTATCTTATACCAAGTTCACATATATATGTAGACATACATACACACACATATATATACACAGTAAGTCCTTACTTAACATTATTGATAGGTTCTTGGAAACTGTGACATTAAGTGAAACAACATATAAGGAAACCAGTTTTACTACAGACTAATTGATATAAACAAGAGTTAAGTTCCTATGGCATATTTCTGGTCACAAAAACATCATGTAACTTCTACATAAAGACCAAAAAACTTCCAATATTAAACACTAAAATAAATGTGAGCTATACATACAGTTAAGAAAGATTAATAAAATCAAGTAAGATAATTATTTATCCAATTTGCAGTGAGTGACAGTGGCTGTGGTAGTGAGTTAAGTCAAGGAATAAATGTTCGCAAAGAAAAATGATCATAAGCACCTCTTGCCCCTAAGCAGTTCAAAAACAATCAAATCCAAGGCCGGCACAGTGGCTTATGTCTGTAATCCCAACACTTTGGGAGGCCTAGGAGGGTGGATCACCTGATGTTAGGACTTCAAGACCAGCCTGGCTAACAGGAGAAACCCTGTCTCTACTAAAAATACAAAAAATTAATCACGTGTGGTGGCAGGTGCCTGTAATCTCAGCTACTCAGGAAGCTGAGGCCGGAGAATTGCTTGAACCTGGGAGGTGGAGGTTGCAGTGAGTTGAGATCATGCCATTGCACTCCAGCCTGGGTGACAGAGTGAGAATCTGTCTCAAAAACAAAAAAAAACAATCAAATCCAGTGGCTCATTGAGCACTTTCTTCTTTTCTTTTTTTTTTTTTTTTTTTTACAGAGTCTCGCTCTATCCCCAGGCTGGTGCAGCCTTGGCTAGCTCACTGCAACCTTCTCACCTCCCAGGTTCAAGTGATTCTTCTGCCTCAGCCTCCCAAGTAGCTAGGATTACAGGTGTGCACCACCACATTGGCTAATTTTGATATTTTTAGTACAGACGGGGTTTTGCCATGTTGGCCAGGCTGGTCTCAAACTTATGACCTTAGGTAATCCGCCTACCTCAGCCTCCCAAAGTGCTGGGATTACAGCCGTGAGCCACCGCACCTGGCCACTGAATGCTTTGTTACCACATCGGTTACTGTCATGCATTACTGTCTACTTTATGAATTTTTATTTGACAATAATCTGTATTCATTCTTTTATTCATATTTCAATGTGTATATTCCAGCAGCTCAAAGCCTGAGGTGGGAGCACACCCGGGAAAAGACACCATCCCACGCTCACACTGGGATCGTGTAGACACACCAGTTGACATAACATGCACATCTTTGGGATGTGGGAGAAAGCTGGAAGACCCAGAGAAAGCCCACACAGACATCGGGAGAACATGCAAACTCCACACAGTGGAGTTTCCCTGGCTGGGAATCTATTTTTTTCCCATCAACATTAGAATTAAGTGATATTGAATGAAATTATGATATTTGAGGATCTGCTATGCATACATAGTTCTCTATTTCCATGCTTTGGCTACTTGCAAGTACCACATTATTATTTCGACTATGACTTTGCGAATCTTCCTTTTTATGTTTTTATTTGGTACAGTTGCTTTTTCTAATGTGAACCCTTATTCTACCTTATGTATTTTGGAAGCAGTTTATCTGGTTTCCTACCCTCTCCCCACCCACCCTGCAAAAAAAAAAGATAAAACTCTACTGGAATTTTGGTTAAATTTGCTATGAAATTATAGATTAATTTTGGGGTCAAATTACTATGTTTAAAAGGTTAAGTTGGTTGTGCAAGATCTGGATGTTATACAAAATAAATAAGTTGTCTCACTTGCAAAACAGAATTACCAGGGAAACCACTACTGTTGGTATAACTTGCCCACAGCACCCGAGCAGTACTTAAGAGAGAAGCTGCCTCACGTCTGCCAACTGCCCCTACTTTTGTCCATAACCATAAATGATGACTTCTATGATCTGTTTCCAAATGTCATGTAGATTTCTCTCAGTAGCAGAATCAAACCCAAAAGCCCCGTGGCAAGAGACAGGAAGAATGCCAAGTTGACAACTACTCACCCAGTGCAAAAGAAAAAACAAAACGTGCTTAATAAATGTTAAGTGATTTGCAATAAAGTTTAAAACATACAATATCAAAGATATTTTAAGTATGAGTTGAAGCATATTTTAGCTAATTCAATGATATGACATATTATTTCACTTGGAAGCATTTCAACTATTTTAAGATTCGCAGAGGCTCACATTTAAAATGGGATGAATTTTTTTACAAGGAATAGTATTGCTGGAAACATCACATAGTTGGTATGATACAGTATTCCCTCACTGCTCACCCCTGGCCATAAGTTTATTAAACTGTGGCTAGTAAGAACTCTATAATGTAAGAGGGCCATGAAGAATTTGATGACTACCCACACACCAGCAATAAAAATGATTCAATGTAGGGTTGAATAGGATTTATTTTACATAATGCACACTGTGTGTGTGTGTGTGTGTGTGTGTGTGTGTGTGTGTGTGTGTGTGTAAATGACTGAGTCATTACTGGTTCTAAAGTATAAGCAGAATTATTATCTAGAACAGGTGGTCTTCAAACTCTTCGGATCATACATTCTTGCCTATAAAGATGCTTTGATCATGCACAAATATAGAAATTAAAAATAAAATTACAAAGAGAGTTTCTAACATTTCTTTCCAGTGTCCCAATCGACCATCTTATGCAGCTCCCGTGGGGCACACACCCCCTGTAGTGAGCATTGACTTGTCTACTCTCCTGTGTTTCCTCCACATTCTTCATCTAGCTGGTCAAAGCTAGAAACTGAGTAAATGTTGCCCATTACGTGCAGAAGAATGCCTTGATCAAGACCTAGCATCAATACTAAATCAAGCACAAAACTGATTAAGAACCACAGTCAAGGGCATTCAAATAACTTCATAGCTGCCAGGAGGGGGCAGATGTGAACAGGTTGTGAGAAAATCCCTACTCAGAGAATGTGGAAAAGGCCAGCAGCTAACGGGAGGTTGGGCACAAATTCTACCAGGAACACTGAAGCCAGCCAGAGATGGCCCATGGCTACAAGAAATACACCAAACATCAAACTAAAACCAGAACCCAAAAACAACTGCCAAAGACAGAATAAAGAAGAACGCTGGGGCTGGGTGTTTGGGGTGTGTAGCTCACGGTGGTGAGTGGAAACAAAACAAGACAAAAACCAAGAGCTTTTATCCCGAAGCCCAAAGCTGGAGTGAAGAAGAGCTTCAGACGGTGCCAGAACAAATTTCAGGAGCCAGGCTATTTAGAAATAGTCAGGACATCCAGGGCTCAGAAGTTTATGAGACAATTATTTTGAAACTATGCCTAAAAGTAAGACACTTCTAAAAAAACAAACTAGTATTCTCAGTCTTGTGATTTCTATGGTAAGGAATTGTCACTCTTTCCAACCAGGGAGACATGCAAGGCTCTTGCAGACTTTTTGAAATGTTAGCGCTCAAAATACAAGTCAAGTAGTTATAGCACATTGCTGGGCTGACAGCACACGTTCACTGAAGGTTTGTTTATCATTGATTTATCCTGCATGAATCATGCTCCATAGAGGAGCACGATCCATAGTGAATACCCCAGGGGCTGTGCAATGCCAAGGCTCTGATGCTCTTAAAGGACCAGGTGCTGTTCTAGGCCCCAGGGATACAGCATTGAACCAGATAGACAAAGTTTCTGCTCTCCCGAGACTCACATTCTAGTGGGACAACAGATAAACAAACAGACAATAAATCCCAGATAGTGAAAGTTCAGAGAAGAAAATCAAGCAAGGAGATGGACTAGAATGTGCTGAGGGTGGAAAAGATGGACTCTCCCTTAAAGAGTAATCAGGGAAGAGATTTGTTTTAGGGATGTGAGTAAGCCATGGGAACCTCTGAAGGAAAGGCATCCCAGGCAGACAGAATAACAAGTGCAAAGTTTCTAAGGAAGAAATGTCTTGGTGTGTCTGAGAACACAGCAGATGGCCAATGTGGCTGGAGAGAATCAAGTGAGAAGGAAGAATGTTCAAAAAATGAGATTTGGTGTTTAGATTTTTCTGTACTTCTATAGGCCTGATCATGTGACTTAGCTCAGGTTCCCTAAAGCATCTTCTGGTAGCTGTCATTGGTTTGTAAAATAAAATTTGGGCTGTCAAAATGCCAAAGACAAAAGAGAGAGAGAGAAAGATGAGAGGTAAGCAGAGCTTGACTTTGAAGGGCATTGAAGGTCATGGTGAGAAGTTTAGATTTTGGTCTAAGCTAAGGGCAATGTTATTAGATGTATGCCTTTCAAAGATCACTCTGGCCGCAGAGATCTGGCTGTAGGTAATTGGCCTCTGGACTGTAGGGGCTTAAGACAGGAAGCAGTGGTTGTGCTGGAGGCACAAGAGCTGACTATGAAATTTTCAGGAATTTGTGAACCAATTGTTAAACACAACAATTATTGAAAATCAAATTATATAAACTCACAACTAAGTGATATTTTAAAAAGATTGTGAAGTGGCATCATTTGTCTGGGGCAACACACCAGGGAAATAGAGGAAGTGGATGCACCAGGAGGGAGGTTAAGAGCAAAGGATTAATAGGTGAAAGAAAGAGAAAAAAGCTCGCTCTCCTGCAGAGAGAGAGAGAAGGGCGCCCAAGTAGATCTTCTAGTTGCATGGTGAAGTGCAAGGAGCCGGGGAAGGGTTGAGGGGGTAGAAGGGGAGGGTTATACCTGGCTTGAGGAGGTGGTGTCTGATTTACATAGGGCCCAAACATTGGCTGGACCAGGTGTGACGTTTATATAGCATTAGAAGAAGCTGGCCACCCCACCCTAATCTTTTATTATGCAAATGAATTGTCTACCTAGCTGATGTCATGTTTTCTGCTCCTTACTGTACACGCGATGGACAAAGAAAAGGGAAGATGGAGTTGTCATGTTAAACATGCCTAGCCCCTAGGTAGCCTCTTCTACTGGTACAGCTGCAAGCATTCACCCATGCAAGCTTCCAGCTTGCATATCTCTGCCTGCAGCTCAATTTTACAGGCTGCTCTTGTTAGAAAAGCAATGATTTGGGGGCTGCTTTTCATTAAAAAGAAAACCTTATGGAGGACTTGCTTATCCTTACTGTCTGCCTGAAAAATTTCTTTCTAGCTCCTGTATATAAAAACATCATTTTTAATTATTTTACTACATCACCATTATTGATGCATTTGAGGTTATTTATATCTTTTTATCTGTGCAATGGAAATACTATACAAACAGGTGTTACTGTGCCTCTCTTCCCAACTCCATGTTCAGTGACATCATGTTCATTTCATCCGTTTGACATGGCCATGGCGGAGGTGTTTACGCCACAGAAATTGGCAAAGGCTACAAAGCTGGGCTTTTCACCTTAGAGACGAAGGCGAATGTTTACCATCCACCACTGAACAGGAAGACCAGCCTCATGACAGCAGTCTGTGTGAGAGATGGTGGCCGTGAGAACAACGAAGGTAGCAGTGGCGGCCTGACAGTGACACAGTTCCACATAGATTTAAAGGGGAAGTCAGCAGAACTTGATGATGTATTACATGTGAAAAGCAAAGGAAATAGAGGTATAAATAATGACTTTTGAGATTCTGAATGTGAGATTGGATGTAGGATTTTGAGAATAAGACAGGAACCACCTCCTGCTATAATGTAGCAATAATTAAGAAAAGGTTATTGAGACATTTTCTTTTCTAGGGCTTTTTGTCAAGTTTTTTTTTTTTTTTTTTTTTTTTTTTTTTTTATGGAGTTTTGCTCTGTCGCCCAGACTGGAGTTCAGTGGCGCAATCTCAGCTCACTGCCACCATGCCCGGCTAATTTTTTGTATTTTAGTAGAGACAGGTTTCACTGGGTTGCCCAGGCTGGTCACCAACTCCTGAGCTCAGGCAATCCGCCTACCTCGGCCTCCCAAAGTTCTGGGATTATAGGCGTAAGCCACCACACCTGGCCCTTTTGTCAAGGTTTTTAAGATAGGTGTCCTTTCTAAAAGATAGCAATAGCTGATGTTGATGTTCTATAATATAGCAATACTTGATGTAACAGATATGATAATCACATAAAGTCAGGGTATGTCTTACAGTGCCTAGTTACATAGTAGATGCTCGGTGTCTAATCATACCCCTAGAATAGGATGTTATGTTATGTATTTGGGGATTTACACATATTTACGAATTTATAAGAAAAGCCAAAGTCATTTCCAGGACGTAGACATTATATCAACTGCCTTGAAAGCAGTAGCCGAAAAGAACTGAATCACTTATCGAAACACAGAGCTCTCTAACCAACTAGTGCTACATACCTTAGTGGGCTATCCTCACTGGTAGTGAAGACAGTGCCTTTTAGGGAATCTTACAACATAGTAAGGATACCTTATTTTTAAAGAGAATTAGGCCAAGATTTGTTTGTGAATAGAATTCCTATTATAATGCCTCACTTGGTGGAAATGGGAACAACAGATGTACGTTAATATAAAATTAAACTTTAAATGTCTACTGGCCACCTTCAATCATCATCCTTCCAAAGATGGTGGCTCCTCCATCTATAGCTATACTTTGCCTCACTTAGTATATTTCCTTTAAAACACTTCTCACATTTTATTAGCTTCATTATGTATTGGTTTATTTGTTGCTTTCCTGGCTTCTCCATTTGGTTATAAACTGTAGGAGGACAGGGGCCCTATCTGTATCAGGCACTGCTATACTTGTAGCAACTATTACAATGCTTGTCACACGGTAGGATCTCAATAAACATTTGCTGAACGAAAAGATTATTTGATGAATGATCATAGAAACAGGAGGCCAGACAGGTATAAAAGGCATTTAACAATGTTATCAACCTAGCCGCACTCCACATTTTATCAAATAAACAGCTACTCTACTGAGTAGCACTAAACAGTGCTTTGTAAATGAAATACACAAACAGCTGCTATTGGCATGCTGAAGAAAATCCTGTTTGAGAGGTAGGGGACCTGGTGCTTCTGTAACATTTTGAAAAGGCTTTTCAGTTCGTTGGAAATAGCAAAACCCACTCTAATTCATGCAGCAAAAAGTAAATTTGTTAATAGATAATAGATAGCTCATAGAGTCTCTACCCAGATCATAATGAAGGACAACTCCAGTGAAAAACCCTGTTTCCCATGGACAAATAAAGCAGCTCGCACCAATGACACTGTGCCCTGGATGCTGTAGGCTCAGCTGCTGCTTCCCCCTGTATTATTCAGGGTTCTCCAAAGAAACAGAATCAATTGGATATATGTGTATGTGTATGTCCATGTGTGTTTTTTCATTTATTCACTCATCATGGGAATTGGTTCATATGATTATAGAAGCCAAGTAGTCCCACAATCTGCCATCTCCTGCTGGAAAACCAGGAAACTGAAATTCAGTCCAAGTTCAAAGGCCCAAGAACCAGAAACGCTGATGTCCAAGGGCAGGAGAAGATGAACATCCTAGCTCCAACGGAGTGGATTTGCATTTCCTTTCCCTTTTGGTTTTATCCAGGCCTTCAACAGATTGGATCATAACCACCGACACTGGTGAGAGAAGATGTTTTTTACTCAGTTTACTGATTAAAAAGCAAACGTCTTCTAGAAATGCCCTCACAAACACACCCAGGATAAATATCCTACCAGCTACCTCGGCATCCCTTATCGCAGTCAAATTGCACAAAATCAACCAGCATCCCCCCAAAGCAGGGCACAGGGATAGTCACTATTTCCAAAGCATACTTTAGATAGTGATTGTTTCTTTAAATCACTGTCCCTCAAAATGAAGTCTTATTTGGGTATACCTGATATGAGAACCTGGGCCACATTTAGTTATCAGGTAAGGGTGGCAGACATTTCTTCCTTGAGGAAGCTGGATTCATAATGTGGGAAATTACCCAAAGTAAGAATGATGGTCAAGCTGGTCAATGAAAACATGACACATATTCATTATAACCCATCATTTAGTCCACTGTCTTCCATACTCAAACTTCCAGATTATAACTACACTATTGACACTAAAACAAAGTGATCATGTCAATATAACCCAACCCTCCATTTTTACAAACAAGAGCACACTCATCCTCTTCTTAAAGGTCGAGAAGAGAAGGTTTTACTATGACTAAAACTGGCTTGAAGTCCAGGATCTACAGGTGATATACATCTCTCCTCTAATTCTGTCACAGTTCTGTATATCTATATTCTGAATCCAATAAACTAAACCATAAAGTTAGCCAATACATGCTATTAAAAAAAAAGAAGAGGAAAAATGGAAAATTATTTAAAATATGTACATATTTAAATGATACAGCAAGAAAGAAATATGGGTAGACATGATAATCTCATTTCTGCATCTGTTCACAAGGCTGCTGCTGACATTTATGACTTCTGTCCTCCACTACCCAGTCCATGTTCTTTGTCTTCAGTCAGCACATCAGGTCGTTGGGGTTCTTCTCTTGGTAGTTTGACTCACGTCATCTTTTCTAAAAGATTAAACTCTGGCTAGTCCTGCCTATATGAGATTGCAGTCTTCTTCCAATAACCTTACTACAAGATATGGGGTACTAGAGGGTGCCACAGGGGAGCCAACATATCAATAGCAGGAAAACTAACCACATCAGACCTGCCTCATTGTGTATCAAGTACATTATTTTTTCTTAGTCGTTAAGAACTCACCCTGGTTAATTTCTTTTTATTTTTTGCCTGTTTATCCAATGACATTGGGAAGCCAAGATGCCTGGGTAGCTATCTCACCTCCAATTCAGCAGAACCACTGACGTATGCCCTAGTGGAAGCATCCCTTCCTTGGCACTTATGCTCTACTCCAGCAGAGGTCAATCTCATGGGGATATGAAGCAGCATTATATGAGTCAATCATTAACAGTAATAGTGAAAGGTGCCACTTCCACTTCCATCTTAACGACTAAGAAAAAATAATGTACTTGATACACAATGGGGCAGGTCTTATGTGGTTAGTTTTCCTGCTATTGATATGTTGGCTCCCCTCTGGCATCCTTGTTATTTGCTTGCTACTGTGTGAAATAAGAAGTTCCATGTTTTCTCTATGTCTTTAACGATCTTAAACCTCCTTCAGGACTCTACTTAAGGATAAGCCTATGTCCTTAAGTATGCCACCATGGATTCTGCCCTGGTGTATTCTGCCTTATGTTTGTGATTACATGGTTTGACTATAAGCTTGGAAGATAAAGAATAATATGATGCCCTGAATCAGCTGCTACTACAGATACCAGAATATGTTGTATTTCCTCCACTAGAAATTTTGATGTAGCATTTCATTGATTCACCACTCTGGGTTGATCAAAAATTACTCTAAGATTCTGTAACAGATCTATAGTTACTGAATGTGTGTGAAACGAACAAAGCAAATTGTTTTCCAGCTAACAGCATGAATTATCTTCCTATAAAGGGTACATATTATAAGGAAATTTTTCTTATAAATTTCAGCAGGCAGCTTATAAGTTACCTTATTCATTTTATACAAAACACATTGAGAAACTGTTTGCATGAAGTCATTGATTAGAAGCTGCATCTAAAATCGCTTTTTATGTTTTACAATACTCTACAGGGATATCTTTTATAGGCTTTACTACTTAATACAACCCACCAAAGAAAATTTTCCCCATGAGCAATAACTAGGAATCTTAGTATAACACATATATTGAATTTCTAGAATTATTTTAGCAGAGGAACACTTGCAGTAGATACCTTAACAACAGGACTTCAAGTAGCTTTGCAGACCCAGGGTTTTTTAAAAGGAATTTGGGAGATCAAGAACTTAGAATTATTCTAAACGTCATCTGAAAAAAAAGACATACATGGAATGACCTGGAAAGGAGAAGTAAAAGAAAAAGAGGGAAGGAAATAAAGAAGAAAGGAGACTTGTTTGCCAACTAGAAAAACATCATTATAAAGTTAGAGACTAAAAACCATCACTGAGCCAAAAGCAGGGAGATAAGTCAATGTATCAGAATACAGTGCCAAAATGGTTCTATGAATATATAAGAATTTGGTATATAATAAGGATACAATTTCACATCTGTAGAGAAAACATGGTCCATTTAATAAATGATATTGTGAAAACTGGCTGTTACAGGGAAAAACATTTGGATTTCTGTATCACTCCTTTGCCGAAATAAATTCTGAATGGGTCAGTGACTTCGATATTTAAAAATAAAATTAAATATAAAAAGTGCTTATTATGAGTTAACATTTTTATCATGTAATTTCTTTGACTTTTTTGCATTTGTCTTTAAGGTGCATGTTTCATCAAAGCAGGGACCATCTTTACTTCAGTCGCCATTGCATCACTAATTCATAGTATCAGGCACACTCAGAAAATAGCTGTCAAATAGATAAATGAAAATATTAATAGTTTATCACACATAATTACTAGACAATATTGTTTCTTACAGTGGGTCTGCATACCCATCTGTCATATTTAAGGCACTTATGGATAGAAAGGAATCTAACCATGCACCCTCATCACTTGTGGGCAAAAGATCAATGAGAAAAAACTATCTTCTGAGGCTGATTCTGGGGACAAAGAAGAATTGGGTAGGCTTCTCACCACTCAGCCAAAGATTCTATGAGCTTAACAAGAGCCAGTTGTGTTGAAATACTGACATGCTGACATGCTGAGATTTTGCCTTTTCTATCCCCGTCAGATTAATAACTTACAAGGGAAAGTAAAAATCATTCTGGATTCTCATGTCTACACCTGAGCATCAGTCTTTGGTTTTTAACCACAAACACTGGTCTTTGCAAGGTACTATAGTTCACTCCCATATCATAGAGTACCTATGTCTCTGTTATACATGACCTATAACGAGATTGTCCAATATGGCATTCATTCAATATGGTAGAGAAGAGCACATCGATTGTAACTGCTACTGGCCAAATTTCCTGAAGCCTTGTCAGAATGACAAATGAAGGAAGCGGCAAGTCCTCACACCACCATCACTGCTAAGGCAGAGTCACCTGGGGTTTCAACACCGGTAGTTACAGCAGGTAGACCATGAGCTTTGGCCGAAGACATACCCAGTTCCAAACCCTGATTTAGACACATCCTAGAACCACAACAAGGTTTTTTTTTTTTTTTTTTTTTTTTTTTTTTTTGAAAGACTTTGTCAAAAGCTTGTTCCTATCAGCTGACTCACTGCTGATGGACACCAGGAAACCCAGACATCCGACCGTTCCTCGTTTGGTGTCTGGCCACTCACACAGAACCCTGTCTGCCTCTTCTCTTGAGCCAGGCCCAGGTGGAAGGGAGCTGCATTAAGAATGCTGGACACAGAATGATAAACTCCCTCAAGCCCATTCCAGGACAATCCAAGTAATCTAAAGGAGGATTCATACAAGAAAACAAGTTAATACAATTAACCAGAGTGAAAAGGTAAGCTAGACAGTTGGAAGAAAAGAGACGAAAAAAACATAAGCAAAACCTGAATGATTGAGTGGCTGAAGGCCTAACTACTTTCATTAGGCCTGAAATTAAGTGGGAAAGCAATTCAGCTGTTTTCTGCATGAGAGAAAGAGGGAGGAGTTTCCATAAAGACCCTTTATGGTCCAGGACAGAGAGGTGAAAGGAAGAGAATTTTTAGAGCCTGGCAGAGAAATTAGGAGGAAACAGGAGGAAAAAAGAAGGAAATTAGATAAGAAGACATTTTAAGGAAACACAGAATTTGTTTATGTTTAAACATTTTATTCTTTGTGTGATCTCAGTGGAAAATTGTCAAAGGGATGATGTGTTTCACTTCACAAAGAGCCTTGCGCAGTGCCCCCATGCACACTTCCCATCCATTATGGCTGACTCATGCAGTACTAGCCCCCTTAAATCAGAGAACACCCTTAAAGATCTCTGGTGTGGCCATTGCCCACACTCCTCTGGGATATCATGAGCATTATTGCCTTGTACAGCTTTGCAGTTTACGAGTGAGTCACTGAACATTTCACCAAAGTCATTCTGAAGATCCCCTTTCAACAGACAGTTACATGCAATGGAGATTCTCACTTCTGCAAAACTGCAATGAAGGCCGCATCATTTTTTTTCCAAGGTCTGTGAGTCACTTCAGATTATTGCAGTTATTAACAGACTGCAAAGTCAACCATGCCCTTCTTCACTTCAGCCAGTCAGCTGAGTATTGAATATGTACTGAGTACCTATAATGCCTTTGCCTTCAAGAGGCACAGGAAAGTTCTGTCCTCAAGAAGCTGCCCTCCAGGGGTATAGATAGAACCTCCTATCTGGAGGGAGGAAAAGGCCATCTTGAAGCTCTGGGGTCGATGAGACCAGCACTTCTTCAACATTTCCTCTCTCATAAACCCCTCCTCTCCCATCACTTGCTCTGAACAAATAATTCCATATTCTGGGAGAAAGGAAGTGTTTGGAGGGCAGGAGAACTTATCCACACCCCCAGTTCTTTCCAAGTAGCATTCCAAGATGTCACTAAGGGCAGTCCCCTTTTAATTCTTCATCTGCTGCATTGGGACATCTACCATTTGCTCAGTGGCACCATCTTACATGAAATCTGACATCCTCAAAATCCATCAAAAAACATCTTCTGTTGGAAAGGGACAACTTGGGTCTTCTTCATTGGAACCCTCAAATTTAAGACTCTTGCCTAAGACTGTGGGTTGCTCTTCCATTATGACATCAGTCAAATCATTTGAATCTTAGAGATCAGGGCTCTGAAGGAATAGAGCAGGGGTGAGAACACGCCAGAGGAGGACGGCAAGAGGTAAAAGGTAAGTCTTTGACAGTCAGATCCCTGCGTACTAGGAGTGGGTGCTTGGAGGCTCACTGGAAGGCAGAAAGCGGAAAGATAAAAGGTACCTTAGAGCCAGAATGAACTTTGTCTACCACTGTACTTCAGTGAGGTCCTGCTCAGTATGTAGCTTAGCAAAATTCTAAGTCAAGTCAGGTCCCCTAAATCCTACCTAGCTAGGAATCACCGCATGTTCCCTTCCCTGAGTCATTTAAGTTAGCATAGGGGCAAACCAAATTTGGGGATGGTTAAAAGATAAAAAAAGTGATTGATTTCCATACCTATGGTTGTCGTCTTACTCTAAGACCTCTCATAGTTTAAGGTATTATTAGTGTTATTAATGTTATTGACCCCTCCTAGTGAACTAGGAGTTTCAGGAATAGTACAAACATAGACAAACATAGAACACCTACACGTCTACATCTGAAATTCAGAAATTGATGAAAGGTAATGCATTAGATGGGTCTCAAATTCCTATACCTGAAGAAAAATCAGAGTAGTTGCAAAGGCACTCCTCACTCCTCACAGAGGAGTCGGCAGTTTGGCAGAGGCCCAGGATGAGCACAGGTACCAACTTCTCAGAAGTAGGTATACCAGAAAGAGATGCTGTTAGCGGGAGGAACACATATGCTCTAAGACCAGAACTATCCAGTAAAAACATAATGGCAGCCACATAGGGGAAATTTTAATTTTCTAGTAACCTCATTAGAAAAGCAAGAGAAATATTAATTTTAAAGTATCTTATTTAACCAATATATCAAAATATTTCAACATGTAATCGCAAACCAAAATTATTAGTTATCTTACATTCTTTTTTTCTCATACTATGTATTTGAAACTCGTGTTATTTTATACTGACAGCGCATCTCACCTTGAATTAGTCACCTTTCAAGTGCTCAGGAGCCATGACCTTTTTCACTTTAGCTGGCTGGCTGAGGTAAAGAAGCGCATGGCTGATTTTTCAGTCTATCAACACTGCCATGATCTCAAGTGATCACACAACTGGAAAACAACGGCATTATGGGACCCTCGTTGCAATTACAGCCAGTGGCTACCATACTGGACAGCATAGAACCTAGACCATTACCACTATAGGCTACTCCTAAGGTGCATAAAGGCAGCCATGAGGCCCAGGCTCATGTTCCAGAATCTGTACCCAGCACAGGTGGCTTTGCAGGCACACCAAGTGAGTTCTAGGCCAGTGGTTCTCACCCATTTTGAAGTGACACATTGATGTGTCACCATCAGTTCTGTGATACGCTATGATGTGTTACCAACAGTTTAAAGTGCCAACAATTGCAAATACTTATATAGGATATTCAAAATTATTTATCTCATTCATTCGCATACTGATTTTCCTTTTAAGTGGGAGAGAAAAGGGTGCATTTATGGCTACTATGGGAAATTGTGTTTAACCCTTGAACATGACCATGGGGGTATCATCTGTGTGAACACTCATTCATATTTTGTTGCAGAAAAAAGTAGATATATAGAAAGCTTTTCTAGGAAGTCTCCACATTTTTTTAATGCCTTGGCACAAGCAGGTTCTTGATAAATATGGGGTAAATTGGAAAAGCCCAAATGAGTCATCTAAGCCCTGTCCTGCTGGCTTACCCCATTTTACTATATTCTGCAATGAAATCACAATGTGCATTGAACCTGATCCCCAAGATTTCCCCCTGCCAAAAGTGACAGAATTCTCCCTGTTCTTATGGGTACAAAAGTCCTAGAAAGGACAATTTGGATTGCTTCATATACTTTATGGGTAACATATTTTTTAACATTCAGACTTTTACATGTCCCTTAATTCTATCTGTTCAAAGTGTGGTCCTGAGACCAGAAGCACAGGCATCATGTGAAAACTTTGTAGAAATGCAAAACTTCAGGCCCCAACCCAGACCTACTGAATAAAAATATTAACTCTACTAGGATTGCTAGGAAATTCCTGAGCACATTCAAAATGAAAAGCAGTG
>NW_016107865.1:944283-1026991 GCF_001604975.1 Cebus imitator
TGTGTGTGTGTGTGCGTGTATAGTATATCTATGTATATATAGTGTATACATGTGTATATATGTATCTATGTATATATATCTATATATATGTATATATAGTATATCTATGTATATATATATGTATATATATAAACATAGATATATATATACACATAGATATATACATACACAGATATAGATACACTATATATGTATACATAGATACGCACATATATATACTATATATATGTATATAGTATATATATGTGCGTATCTATGTATCTATATATATCATAGATATATATAGATACACTATATATGTATACATAGATACACACACACACACACATATATATATACATATATATAGTACATATGTGTGTATCTATGTATATATATATACTGGTTCTGTGTCTCCAGAAAACCTTAATACAAGAACTATCTCCAGGCTAGAGACTGGTTGGTTCTCTTCATTCATCCCAAGCCTAAGGAAGCGTCCACAAGGAAGTCTCAAGGTGTGGACAGGTAGGCCACAATTTACTGCATTCTCATCTTGGCTAAAGAATAGATCCAGAAAAACTCAGAGGGAAATTCAAGTGCCCTGGCCCTTCGAAGCCAGTTCTGCAGCCTGCTACAGCCTTCTGTACTCCTCCACGACTTGCTGACTCCCCTCCAGGATCCGAAAGCACCCTTCATGTGTCCAGGTTTCTAACTGAACTCAAGACCCCTGGGACTGCTCCTATTCATATTGACACACAGCTAGATGGGGCTGCTGGGAAGGCAGCTAAAAATGTGACAATTTTTCATTCAAAACCCACTGTGCCTTTAAACCTCACACTTAGGGAGGCTGAAGCAGGAGGATCACTTGAGCCCAGGAGGTCAAGGCTGAAGTGAGCTGTGATCATGCCACTGTGCTGCACTCCAGCCTGGGAGACAGAGTGAGACCCTGTCAAAGGGAAGGAAGGGAAGGAAAAGGAAAAAGGGAGGGAGGGAGGGAGAAGAAAGGAAGGAAGGAAGGAGCGAGGGAAGGAAAGAAGGAAGGAAGAGAGGGAGGGAGGGAGGGAAGGACACCCCAATTGTTATTATCTGGAGTCCTCTGAAAGCTGAAAGGAGATAAAAGTCAATGGCGCAGGAACACAAACTCATGCTTTTTGGGTAGAACCTGTGTGATAAGCACAGCTGCTGAAGTGATGTAAATCAATCAAAAAAGTCAATCAGGCAGACCTCAAATCATCACCTCTAGTGCTTAAAAGAGAGGACATAGAAAGTATAAAATCTTTCTTGTAGAATGACGGCAATAGAAAATCACCATTAGAGACAAACACCAATGTAACACTTGTCACAGGTAAAATCTATCCATGGATGCTAAAATTAATGGGCAAAAGTATAAGAAACAGAATGTTTACATAGTTTCAAGATAACTTTGCACAAGTATTTGTTAATTACAAGGAAGAAAATGGCATGTTTACAGTGGAGAAACCTGGCAAACACAACCTTAAGGGAGTAATCAGTTAGCATCACCAGAAATAAGACCTATTGATTTCATTTACCCTCTGGCACGATGCACTGAGAAGGGCATATCTGTTCTGTTATTTCACAAAAATGTTTAACTTCAAACTAATCATGACAAACCCAGATCGAGGGATGTTCTACAATATATTTTTTGAAAGTGTCAAGGTCAAAAAACAGGACATGAAAGAGACATTATAAGACATGAAAACAGAATGCACTTGGGATCTTAGTTGAATCCTGGACCAATCAAAAAGCACTTTAGTGAGAAAAGTGGTGAAATTCAAATAAGGTCTTTGTATTAGGCCTACATTAATATCCTCATTTTGCTATTTGTTCAGTGGTTATGCACAATGACTAATAGAAGCTGGGCAAAGTGTAGCTAGGAACTCTGCACTATTTTACAATTTTTCCTGTAAATCTAAAATATTTCAAAATACAATGCTAAAAAATGTTTTCTTCAAGCACCTCCAAAGCATGTGGCTGCGACATAATGAAAACCGTATGGATTCTAGAGCCAGACAAACCTGACTTTGAATTCAGGCTCTGCCCCTTGCTGGCTCTGTGACTTTCAGCAAGCTACTTAGCCTTCCTGAGCCTCAGTTTTCTCATCTGTCAAATGGGGGAAATAATTTCAATTGTTGCAAGAATTAGGGAATGTGTATAGCGCATGGAGACAGTGGCTGCCATAGAATTTAGTTCTCTAGAAATGTTGTTGGTTATATTTGGTAATAACTTACCAAATAAAGTCCATACTCTTAAACATGATTTTCCAGCTGTTTCCCTTCGGTCCCAAGCTGCTTCAGCCTCATCTTCCCATGGCACTTGTGGCCCATCAAACGCGTGGTTCACATTTTCACACACTTTCCGTCTATTTATCTCTGCTTACACCCTTCCAACTGGATGCATTATTTTACTCTGGGAGGGTCCCAACTACAAAATAGGCAATGTGGTCAGCCAGTGACCTGAGCTTGAGTCCAGCTTTATCAAGAACTTGATGGCCTTCAGCAACTCCATCTCATCTTTCTGTGTCTCCAGGTCAAAACTGAAACTCTATAGACTGGGATAGTAATAATAATACCTACCTCAAATCATGTGAGGATAAATTGAGCCTGTGAAAGTGATTTGTAAATTGCAAATACATTTGAAAAAACGTTAACCTGAACTAAAATGGTTTCAAACTTGCCCGCCTATGAGGATAACCTAGGGAGTTTTTGTTTTGCTTTTAAATTTAAATATCAATACCTTGATGATATCCAAGGGTCTATTTTTATTTATTTTTATTGTTGTTTTTCAAGTTGCCCAAGAAATTCTAAAGTAAAGCCAGGGTGCTACTGGCTTTACTGATGTTAACTTAGTGCTTCTCAAAGTGTGGGCTGGGCCAGCACCATTAGCATCACCTAGGAACTTCTTAGATATTTGAATTTTCAAGCCCAACCCCAGACCCACTGAATAGAACCTTTGGGGGTGGGGCCAATAGCCAGTGTTTTAACAAGCCCCCAGCTGTTTTGATGCTCTGCTTAAGGTTGAGAAGGTCCCTTATCCTAATTTTAGTCACCACCTGGTAGAACCACGCTGCTGCTCTAAGTCCAACCTAAATGCCACCCCTTTAAAGGCCGAATTACCCTGGCAGCCACATTTGCACCACCGTGCCTCCAGGAGCCTGTCTTCTGGCGGTGCTATTTCTCTTAGAATCCTTATCACAGACCGGGCGGCTTCTTATCAGAGTTTAAGGCACCATCTTTCCCAAGATCTCAGTGCTCTTTGAGGGCAGAATTTGTACTTCTATCCTATACTTAGAGTGCATGGCCCAGTGTATGTGGACACTGCTTAACAAATTGAAGGGTTCTCTTATACACATCATTGGGGAAAGAGTTACAGTCGTGTGAGGACTATCCAAATAGGTAAAAAGAAGAATAAGAAACCTAAGTATGTTAAAAAAAAAAAAGTCTAAACTACCTTTCTTCGTATAACAGCTGTATTTATAGAGTACTTACTAACTATATCTCAAGTCCTCATGTAAGCACTTCACATGGATTACCTCGTTTAAGCCTCACAACAACCCATACAGTAGCTATTATTATCTTTAGTGCTATTTCACCCTCATGGAAACTGAAGTACAGAGAGTTTAAGTAAGTGGCCCAAGGTTGCACAGCTTGTTTAAGTGGCAGAGTTAAAATTTGAATTTGGGTAATCTGGGTCAACATGTGGGCTCCTAATCATTTTCTGCTACTACTATTTGTACAGAAATACGATGTTATTGATCCATAATGCTATTTATAAGCCTGTACTCTGCCTCCTTACCTTCAGAAATTATAGATAATACTCAACCACCAGCCTTTCCTTACTCTTCACCCCACCACAGGCAAATATTAATAGTAAAATATCATGGCGGGCAGAATAATGACCCCCCCAAATACGTTCACATCCCAGTTCCCCAAATCTGTGAATATTATGTTACAGGGCAAAGGGGAATTAAGGTTGCAGATGGTATTAAGTCAGCTAAACTGACCTTGAGATGGAGAGAGCATCCTGGATTATCCAGGTGGGCCCAATGTAATCACAAAACCCTTAAAACATAGCAGGCAGGAGAGCAGAGTCATGGGGAGATGTAACTGTGGGAAGAGGGTCAGAGCTATGCAACATTGCTGGCCTTGAAACCAGAGGAAAGTGAAGGGGCGCCCAGGAAGGCTGGCAGCCTTCAGAAGCTGGAGAAGACAAGCAAACAGGATCTTCCTTAAAGCCTCCAGAAAGAAATGCAGTCCTACCCATATCTGGATTTCAGCCCAGTGAGACCCATTTCACACTTTGTATTAGTTTGTTTGTTTCCACATCCTATAAAGAATACTACCTGAGGCTGGGTAATTACAAAGGAAAGAGTCTTGACTCACAGTTCCTGCAGGCTTAACAGGAAGCATGACTACCCTCAGGAAACTTACAATAATGGCAGAAAGCAGAGTAAGCAGGCATATCGTACAGGCCGGTGAGAAAACAAAGGAGCAGGTGAAGGAGGAAGAGCCAAAGGCTTATAAAACCATCCAATCTCCTGAGACTCACTATCAGGAGGACAGCATGGGGGAAACCGAACCCATAATCTAATTACTCCCACCAGGGCCCTCCCTTGACACAAGGGGATTACAATTCAAGAGGAGATGTGGGTGGGGACACAGAGCCAAACCATATCAGTCTTCTCATTTCCAGAACTGTAAGATAATAAATCTGTGTTAAGCCATTAATTTCATGGTAATTTGTTACAGAAGCAACAGGAAATTAATGCATATGTTTATGGTAGATTGTAGCAGTGAGTACACAGGTGTTCAGCATAAAATACTTTGAGTTTTGCTATGTGTTTGAAATTTCTCATAATAAAATGTTGGGAAAAATAATACCATAAAACTCCTTCTAGGCAAGAAAGCAAAGTTACAAATCACAAAGGAAAAGTGGTTAGATTACATACAATTTTTAAAAGTTCTGTATATAAAAATATGATTAGCAGTTAAAGGGAAATGACAAACCAGAAAAACATTTTGCAAATTTTTAACAAGTATATCCTTAATATATTTAGCAATGTCAGCATTTAAAAAACACGAATAGATGAAAAAGGCAAACAAAATAAAGATAACATAACCTTATGAAAAATAATATATGCCCCTTATCAGTATTCAGATATATGCAAATAAAATGTTAATCAGATAACATTTTGGCAAAGATCTGTTTATATTATAATCAACAGTGTTGGAAAGGACACAGTTAAAAAGAATCCTCATATGCTCCTGGTGGGAGTGAAAATATTCAAGCTTATGAAAATCAGTTTCCTAAATATTGAGGATCTTCCACATATTCTCTGTGAATTGGAAATTCAATTTTCAGACACTATTTTTCAGGAAGATGTGAGGAGAAAAAGAAAATTAAGTACAAGTATATTCACTGAAGCATTGTTTGTAATTCCAAACACTGGAAACAATCTAAACATTTAACAACAGAGAGTGATTAAATCCTGTTTCATATATAAACTAGAAAACTATTCCACCATGAATGGGAAAATTTTTGGCAAACACTTAATGACACAGAAAATGATACTGTTACATGAAGAGCAGGACATAAAACCGCACACACATAGTGATACCATTTTGGTTTAAAACTCTGTGCATATAATATATAATTGAGAGATCATACACCTAATTTTAAGTGGTGGTTATCTCTGGGTGGTGGTCTAAGACATTCTTTCTCTTTCAACACTTTATGCAATAGTAGTTTACTATACCAGAGTGTAAACTCCTTGAGAGTAGAAGTATGGTTGCTCACCATTGTCTCTTTCACATTTGACAGTGCCTGAAATGTAGAAGATGCCCAACAAATTTTGTGTCATTAAAGGTCAAATTATTTTCTCTTTATTCCTAAATGTTCTATAACTGACATATATTACTTTTATAATCTGACAGTTATTTTTAACCTCAAGTATCTTCCCTTTTTAAAAAAAGAAGAAAAAATAAGACAAAATGTGACTAGATTTATGAGAAAAAAAATTAGCAGCAATTGGAATCCCCAGTATTACATCTTTAAAATGTTTTTTTAAAAGTGTTTAGTGACTACTGGAAAATATTTATTTTATAATGTTAAGGGAAATCTAGGAGATGCAGTTGTGTATATGATGCAATCTCTACATGTGGGAAAAAGTCACATAGAGAAAAGACTTTTAAAAAATAAGAATATGAGCAGTTGTTTCTGGATACTGGAATTATTGGAGTTATTTTTTCTCCTTCTTTATACTTTACCTCTTTTCCAATTTCCTATAGTAAGAATATTGTATTCACATAATCATAACATGTTTAGGTTAAAATCTTTAAAAACAAAACACCAGAAAGAAGAGGCATAGAATGTGGTAGTTAAGAGCAGTCTGCTGGAACCAAGCTGCGTGGGTTTGAACCCCAGTTTGTATTAGCAGTGACCTTGGGCAAGGGACTCTCCTCTTCTTTTTTGTAAAAATGAGGACATTAGTAGAACTTGCCTCACAGGATTAATTAGGTTGTAGTTACTTTTTAAAAATAACTTCATATTCATAATGTGCACAAAATAGCATCTAGCATAAATTATACTGTAAAAATATTAAGTTACTAACAAACCAAGTTTCTAGAGAATAGAAAGAGACTAGGTGGGTAATATTTCTTTTCTTCCTTTCCTGCTTATGTTCTTCCCTTTCTTTTGCCATTCCACAGGTTCCTTTCCCTTTTGCGAGGAACACTTACACAGGGAAGATAGGGTAATATCTAAGACACAAGGTTGAGACAGCATTGAACATAGAACCTAACAATTGGACTGAATATTTATAACCGGACGTAATGTACCAATGTTTCTGTGTGTGTTTGCATTAAAGATTGGGAGATGGGGTTGAGCTAGCAAAAAGAGATTCAGGGTTTCATAAATCCCCATGGGTCAGCTTAGCTCAGCTCATTCAAACTGAGAGGAGAGAGCTTGCAGGGAAAGCTCACCTTCACCACAGGCAGCACTGTCACCAAGAGTGGGTTGTGTGTAGCCTGGGGAAGCCCTACTAGTCCTTGTAGCCTTTTGTGCCATGATCAAATGTCCTGGGATATTTCTCTACTCTGCTGTGGCTTCTCTATACCCTGGGTTGGTTCTACTTGCTCTAAATCCTCATTGGGATCCCCAGTGAAATTCCCATTGTAAGGCCGGTTGCCTCGCCAGGAGGCCGGACACACCCACCTCTGCACTCTGCACCTGACTCTGCACCCGGCACCAGGCTCTGCACTCGGCACCTAGCTCTGCTGCATGGCTCCCCTGGAAGGCTCTGGCTGATGCAACCCTGGCCAGCTCTCACACCGGAAAACCCGCCCAACAACCTGCCAACAAATAGCAGCCCGCCCCGTCCCAATCCCACTGCCCTGGAGCCAATCAGGGCACCCAGTTGTTGCTCGGTATCCATAGCCACAAAAACCCCACACCCCAGGAAGTCAGCGTGACTTCTCTGGCCCCTTCCTCCAGACCATAGAACCTCGCCCGGGAGCTGAATAAATTGGCATTTAATTTTCTTATACTGGCCTCAGTTTCTTCAGTTTTAACTCGGCAATAACCCTTACAAGTGGTGCCGAAACCCGGGAGGAGTTCAAGACCCGTCCTGGGGGAAACTGACTCCTCAACCATAAGCCGAACCAGGGAGCCACCGCCTCTCCAATTGTCTGCAGCCATCACTCAGTAAGACTCCTATTGCCCATAACCCCATCCTCTGTTTGCTCCAATCCAAGGAGGCCCTGTCCATAATCGTGGCTGCATCAGGGACTCCTTCCCGTCTCGAGCTGTGGGCCTCACGGAGACGTCCCGGTGCCTCTGATCACCCGTTCTGGAAGACAGGAATATTGTGGAGACGTCCCTATACTCCTATCCTTCCCCGTAACCTCTGGTAGTCAGGTGTTGAGGTCCGGGACCCCGTTCCTCACTCCTGACTATCCCATAACAGAGAGGGAACTATGGGTAATCACGAGTCCCGCCTAGACCCCAAGTCGCCATTGGGATGTCTAGTCCAAAATTTACCCAAGCTGGGCCTCTCCATAAAAAACAAAAGGCTGCTTTTCCTCTCCACTGTGGCCTGGCCCCAGTATCCTCTGGACAACCAGTCCAAGTGGCCACCAGAGGGAACTTTCAATCTTGGCATTCTAACTGATTTAGACAATTTCTGTCAAAGAAATGGTAAATGGTCAGAGGTTCCCTATGTTCAGGCTTTCTGGTATCTTCGCTCCCATCCCACCCTCTGTTCCTCTTGCACCACTGCTCAGGTGCTCCTGGCCAAGGAAACTCTCTCACTGCCCTTGGCCCCTCCACCATCCTCCTCCTTTTCTGACCCTGACCTGCCCGAAGAACTATCCTCTCCACCCGCCTGACCCACAAATCCTCCGCCATATGTGGAACCTCAACACCCTCCAGCTCCTCCTTTTCCTGGTCCCAACCTAGCCTCTCCTGTTAGTGCTCACACTCGCTCGCGCTGTGCTCCTAACGATGAAATCTCCCTCCTTTGCCCTCTTCGTGAGGTTGCTGGAGCGGAAGGTGTTGTCCGAGTGCATGTTCCCTTCTCCCTCTCTGATCTATCCACCATTGAGAAACGCCTAGGTCATTTTCCACCAATCCTACACCTTACACCAAAGAATTCCGCTACCTCACTGAGTCTTATGACCTCACCTGGCATGATACCTATGCAATTCTGTCCTCCACCCTTACTCCAGATGAGCATGACCGCATCCTTATGGTGGCATGGGCACATGCTGATCAGGTACGTCTCACAAACAATCAAATGCCTGTAGGTGTGGCAGCAGTCCCCGAGGCCGACCCTAATTGTAACTATCAAACTGGTCAAGATGGCAGCCACCGCTGAAACCAAATGCTACAGTGCCTCCTAGCGGGCATGCAAAGGGCAGCCCAAAAGGTAGTTAATTATAATAAGTTAAGGGAAATAATTCAGGGTCCTACTGAAAACCCAGCCGCCTTCCTTGACCAATTAACCAATGCTATAATCCTTCATACCCAGGTGGACCAGCCTCTTTAGCAGGGGCTACAGTTCTAGCCACCCACTTCATCCCTCAGTCAGCGGTTGACATTAGAAAGAAACTTAAAAAAGCTGAGGAGGACCCCCAAACTCCCATACATGACCTGGTAAATATGGCATTTAAAGTTTTTAATGGCTGAGAGGAAAACGCTGAGGCCACCCACCAGGTCCATTTACAGCAAAAGGTACGCCTCCAAACCCAAGCTCTTGTGGCAGCCCTGAGGCCGGCAGTCTACCAGGCACCTGGTGGAGGGGGTCCATCAAAACCCACCAAGAACTCTGGAGGCGTTCCGCCTGGGGCCTGTTTCAAGTGCAGTCAGGAGGGACACTGGGCACGCCAGTGTCCATGTCCCCGACCACCTACCAAGCCTTGCCCAAACTGCAAGCAGCTTGGACACTGGCACAGTGATTGCCCGTCCTAGACTACAGGCCCACCCCCCGCACCTCTATGTGGAGGGCAGGCCAGTCCGCAGGAAGCAATCCCATCGCTTGAACTTCTCGGCCTTCTGGACGACTGACGCAGCCCGGGCTCAAAGACCCCCATCACCCTTATCAAGCCCAGGGTAACACTGCAGGTAGCGGTTTTTACAGTCCCGCATGAGGGAGATTTCCAGGGTGGCCGTAAATCAGATGCTACTTCACCCCTATGTCCAACTCCCAACTGAGGCACCAGCCAACTGACCCTTCTCCCTCACTCAGCCCCTATTCAGCAGGAAGTAGCCAGAAAGAAGCAGCGTCCCATATCATCAAAAGGGTCAGAATGTAAGGCCGGTTGCCTCACCGGGAGGCTGGACACACCCACCTCTGCACTCAGCACCTGACTCTGCACCTGGCACCAGGCTCTGCACTCAGCAGCTAGCTCTGCCACATGGCTCCCCTGGAAGGCTCCGGCTGATACAACCCTGGCCCTGGCCGGCTCTCGCACTGGAAAACCCGCCCAACAACCCACCAACCAATAGCGGCCTGCCCCATCCCAATCCTGCTCCCCTGGAGCCAATCAGAGCACCCAGCTGTTGCTCGTTACCCATAGCCACAAAAACCCCATGCCCCAGGAAGTCAGCACCCCTTTCTCCGGACCATAGAACCTTGCCCAGGAGCTGAATAAATTGGCATTTAATTTTCTTATACTGGCCTCAGTTTCTTCATTTTTAACTCGGCAATAATCCTTACACCCATCAGTGCAGCAACTCGTTTATTTCCCCTCTAGAATGGCACCAGCACTTGAAAAAAGGAAAATGGTTGACTCGTGTTGGTTCTGCTACATTTTTAGAGAACTACCATTTTCTTTTTCTGTTAAAAAGAAAAAACAAAAAGTAAGCTGGCATTGGCATTATTGCAGATAGCCAGAGTTGCTGTGTCTATTTTTTAAAACTCTTTCAAAGAGTTAACCATCATTTTAAAAAGTTAAAGGAAAAAGAAGATATAAGTGAAATCTGTAGTCACCTCTCTAGACAGAGCTCAGAAAGTTGGGAGTAAGCAATTTAACTTGAAAATCAGTGAAATGGTAACTTTACGGCACTTTTTCTCTTTGTTCAGATTACAGCAAAACTTTGGCTTCAGACCAGAATTACAGAATGCTTGTATGTTACTGCCATTGGAACTTATCACAAGTAAATTATATCACTCTTTCCTAAGTGTCAAAACAGTGGGCGCAGCATCTTCAAGAACCACAAACACTCAGCCTGCAGTGTTCTAACACCAAGCCTAAGGCATTCCAAACACTGGGTGCAACTAGTCTCCTCTCTCTACTGTTTTTTTAATTAAGGTTACAGGTTGGATCTAATTTAGACGCTTGCCCAGACCATTTTCACAAGAGCTCTCAAACCCACCTTCCTCTGAGTCCTTTGAGGACTTTGAGGCTCATAACAAGATCCACCATATTTGGACCCAAAGGGTGGTAGGTGCTGCCCTGCAGTCCTTAGGGAGAAGCAGAGAACCCACTTGAGACAAGAGAACAGACATCCAAGAGTTAAAAAGACACTGCCCACCCCAGAGTTCTGAGAAATTTCTAAAAAGAGAGAATCCAGCTCAGATTCTGGAATATAAAAGAGGAAGATGGTGTTAAGAGAGTAGGACCTCCCTTGGTGTTGGCATAACCACAACCCACAGAGCAGACCAGGAAGACCCAGGCACAGAGAGCCTCATCAGTGTCATCCAAGAGCAGGTTGACTTTGGGTATGGAATGGGATCAAGAGCTGGGGACTGAGGAGCTGGGTGTATGTGCCAAGCATGTCACTCCCTGCACGGCATGTAGCAAGTGATCATGGCTTTTGGTATATGAATGAACCAATTAAACTTAATTAAACGATTCAGCTTAATTAAGCTATAATCCAGGCTTTGATTTCCAGCAGTGGGTATAGCTTAGGAGATTTAGGTTTTATCTATTTAGGGAAACTTCACATATAAACCAATGTACAAATCCAATCTCAGCCAACAGAGAGGGTGTTAGTCTGGAGGAAAATACATTTTATTTGGTTGGCCTGCTTGGTCCATGTCATTTTAACCAAAGACAACAATGAAGAATTTTGTTTGGTGGCCCCTGATGCAGTTTTGCGTTCCTCCATGGGAGGAATAATGGGTGCCCTCAAATTCCATCAGGCAGACTGCTGCCTCCCTTTCCACGCTGGGCACATTCTCACAAACACGAGAGACCTGGAGAGTCAGGGCTTTTCCTGGCTTGGTGTTAAAAATACACTAACACATGCTATCTTTGACACTCTTTACCAGACTCCATGGGACACCAGCCTTCTATGGTATGATTTGCTTGTCTTGACCATCTTGCAATTTGACCTCAGCTACCTTAGTTACTATGTCCTCTCAGTCACCTATTTTTTCTGGGAGGTGACTTCTGATCTTTGATTATTAAATTTTTATATGGTGGTTCTTCCTAATTTCAGTCTCAGAGGATAACTTTCTTTCTAGATTCTTTTTCAAATTTTATTTAACTTTTTTTTTTTTCTGAGACAGGGTCTTGCTCTGTTGCCCAGCGTGGAGTGCAGTGGCATGATCATGGCTCACTGCAGCCTCCAGCTCCCTGCCTCAAGTAATCCTCCCACCTCTGCCTCCTGAATAGCTGAGACTACAGGCACATGTCACCATGCACAGCTAATTTTTTTCTTTTTNTTTTTTTTTGGTAGAGATGAGGTCTTGCCATGTTGCCCAGGCTGGTCTTGAACTGAGAAGCCATCTGCCTATCTCAGTCCCCCAAACTGCTGGGATTACAAGCGTGAGCCACCATACCCGGCCTGTTTCTAAGTTCTTATTATTTTGCTCTCTTTTAATTATCTTTGTGTCAAAAGATGATCAAAAATTTCTGTTACGTAATATAGGACCCCTCACACAACTTCAGTGCTGTATTAAGTGAAGACAAGGGGGATTCAACCTTTCACTATACAACTCAACTCTTTAAGAATTTGCCATCCAACAAATGGCAAATTCTTAAAGAGTTGCCAAATTTTTTCCTTTAGCTACTGTGAACTTCTTATGGTTCTTTCCTTAAGTTTGGTTACAATAATCAGACCTCCACTCAAACTGATTAAGTAAAAAGGAAAAAAATCTCAGGAGGTTACCTCTTACAAAAATTAATATGACTTGACCACAAAAGAACTGGAACTAGAATTTGGAAATGGTTCCTAAACCTGTTCCCTGCGTTTCTGAGTGGTTAGTCTGTCTTCCTCCTGATTATCAGGGATGACTGGTCACCTCATCTTCACAGATGGAGACTGTTTCCGTTTTCTCTCACTTTGGTTAGTTTTAGTGTGTGTGGCCCAACTTGGCCACCAGCCCTGAGTCTATAGGATCTAGATAACCCCATGGCTCCATGTTCCAAAAATAATTTAAGATGAGCATCAAGATGCTTGTAGAAGATGTTTGTGAGAGATAAAATGAGACAAAAACACTGGAATGCTACTTATTAGGATTGAGGTGTAAATATGACCCTAAACTTAATAGGATTTTTTTTAGTCTTAGATAAAAAGACCATGTGACAAGAGAAGCAGAGTCGGAGAAGATGCTACGCTGATGACTTTGAAAACTGAAAGGATCACAAGTCAAGTAATACAGGTAGACTCTCTGGAGTCTTCCTAGAGAAAACTTCCAGAGTTTCCCTAGCTTCTAAGCTAGGAAACCCTCTTCTGGAACCCCTAGAAGGAACCAGCTCTGTGAACACCTTGGTTTTAGCTCAGTAAGTTTCATTTCACATGTCTGACCTCTAGAACTATAAGAGAATACATTTGTGTTGATTTTTTAAAAATCTGCTGTTTGATTTTATATATTTGGACCCAAAGGGTGGTAGGTGCTGCCCTGCAGTCCTTAGGGAGAAGCAGAGAACCCGCTTGAGACAAGAGAACAGACATCCAAGAGTTAAAAGCACATTGCCCACCCCAGAGCTCTGAGAAATTTCTAAAAAGAGGAGAATCCAGCTCAGATTCTGGAATATAAAGGAGAAAGACAGGTATATATAGATACACACACACACACACACACACACACACACACACACACACACACACATTGTATTCACAACCTAGGGATGCTAGAACAAAGTACCATAAACTAAGTGTTTAAAACATCAGAAATTTTTTGTCTCACAGTTTCAGAGACTGGAAGTCTGCAGTCATGGTGTCGGCAGACCCAAGTTTCCTCTGAAATCGGTAGGGGAATCCTCTCCGGGCCTCTGCTGGTTTCCAGCAATCCTTGGCCTTGCTTGGCTGGCAGATGCATGATTCTAACCTTTCATCTTCACACAGAGTTCTCCCTGAGCGTCTTCACATCATCTTCCCGCTGTGTGTGTCTGATTCTGTGTCCCGATTTTTCTCATGAGGCTACCAGTCATATTGGACTAGGGCCTGCCCTAATGACCTCACTGTAACTTGCTTATCTCTGTAAAGACCCTATTCCCAAATCCAGTCACCTTCTGGGGGACTAGGGGTTGGGACTTCAACATATCTTTTCTGAGGGGACATAAATCAACCCATAAAACATAAATCTACAGATAATTTTATGTAAAAGCCTAAATATGGCCATATGCATATATTTTCATTTATTTTTAGTGACTTTTTAAACTTTTTAAAAAACTTAGCTCTGTGCTGCCCTTCTTCTACCTCTTTCACCGTCATCAGCCCTCCCTCCTCCCCTGACCATGGCATTCAATCTCTACAACCACATATGCATCCTCTGTCCAGCCCTCTGTCCAGAGAGGCTGTTGAGATTGGATGCCACACAGAGGTACACACACATAGTGTGTCATTTTCTCCCTCAATAGGATATATGCACTCCTCTTTTATCGTTCAGTCGTATCTTACGGGAATCCCTCCAAATCATTTGTTTTGGTTGTAATTCACATTTTTAGTCATTAAAAATGTTCCTTTGCGTGAGAAATATATTATAAATTAGTAAGCCACTGCTTGGTTGATGGGCGTTCTCTTTTCTTCTGCTTTTTCCCCCTCAGCAATGCTACAGTAAACCTCTATGTTTGTATATCCTTCAAACTATCCGTTTATTTCTACTGAGCTACACTCCCAGGAGTGGAATTGCTGGATCAAGGGGTACACGTCCTTTTAATTTTAATAGATATTGCCAAATTTCTTTCCTAAGAGATTTTAGCACATCACAGTTCACCAGCAGAGTATCAGACTACATTCCTATCTCCCACCAGCATATGATATTACAGCTCTTTTCTCCAGTCTAGGTGTAAAACAGTGTTCTATCGTTAACTTCCATTTGCTTTTTTCTGACCACTGGTGAATTTGAGCATCTTGTCATATGTGGGCTGGCCTTTCAATGTCTGTGAAGTGTTTATCCTTTGAGCATCTTTATCTCATCATTTTGTCCTTTTCTCATCAAATTTAAGAGTTTTTATCATAGGCATAAACTGTCACTTGCATTACAAATGTACTTTTCTTATTTTGTATGAACCTATTACTTTGTAATTTTAAAAATCAAATAACTGTATTTTCCTTTCCTTCTTTTATAGGTTCTTGTCTGTTTAAAAAGTTCTCTCTCACCCCTAGAATATACATATAGCCTGCCAGATTTTTAAACAATACCTTCATTGTTATATTTTTTACATTTAAAATTTTAACCCATCAGAAATGGACTTTTCCATGTGGTATAAAGAGTTCATATTTATTTTCTTCCAAATGGAGAGCCAGTTGGGCCAGTGCCATCTATTATACATCTTCTCTCCATTGTTTTATATTAAAGTCTCATTTATACTGGGATTTGTATTTGGCTCTTTCTAGCAGTCACTGTGAAGAAGAAACACAAAAACCTGGAAGGGTAACCAACATTTCAGCCATTGTAGCTTTGGGATGTTGAGAATTTAGGTAACTTAATTATTCTTCATTGCTTTGCTGTATGGTTCAATTTTTCTTTTCCATAATAAGCATGAATTCCTGGGGGGCAGGGGAGGACCAATAAACACAATTAATTTCATCATTCATAGTGTCTGTCCCAGGACAAATACAAACCAGCAACTCGGCAGCAGTATTACTGGACCTGAGAAGATTTCACCCTCAGGGAGGAATGTAATAGGGTTGTTCCCAGAGACACTGCAAAATCTCTTTAAAGGCCAGCTTGCCAGAGGTGGAGACTGATTAAGTTTTAGGAAGTCATTTCATTCAGTAAGCTTATCGTGAAATAAGCGTTGAGGTGGTGATTTAAAGTGTGATTGGCAGGCATTCCATATTCAAGCACAAAGAGTTTAATTGATTGGAAGAGAAGGTTGCCCTGAGCTGATGCAATAACTGCTGAGGTTGAATGTGCTGTTTGAAACGAGTCAAGCAGCGCATACACCTCCCATGTTCAGCAGCAGCCTAATTGCTGACAAGAACTTAAATGCTTAAAACGGTACTTGGATGATTAGACGGCACATGCAAATTATGTAAAAGTGACCAGATCCCATAGCCCCAGGACACAGCATCTGTCCTTAAGTGATCAGGGTCAGTTAAAGCTCTAAAATCTCCATGAAACAGTCCATCGGCCCCAGTGAAGCTCCTGAAGTAAATGTTCAGAGTCACAGCTATCTGCTGCCTAAAATAACTAGCAAGGTGCATTCCCAGTGCAGAATGACCACCTAGCAGCACAGCCCAAGGTGACCTGGACAGGCTCCCAGTCTTTTTCACCTGGCACATTACCTTAGGGAAGGCCAAAGTATGAGTGTTAGCTAAAACCTTCTACAGTCCGCTTGAAGGCCTGGGATTTGCAGGAATGAGTGCCTGCAAATAAAACGACATACTTGGATTCCATTCATGCCGGAGGAACCCGAAAACAGTGGTGAATGGTTCTTCCACGCCTGCTTAGAGTAAGTTCAGCATCACATTTCTGGGCACAGCTTTGTACTCCTCCCTCGCCCGAGTGTGTGCAAATGGCAGAATACCAAAGCTGGGCTCAGTAAGTCAGTGGGGAGACAGAACG
The DNA here is from genome assembly GCF_001604975.1 of Cebus imitator. NCBI lineage: Eukaryota > Metazoa > Chordata > Mammalia > Primates > Cebidae > Cebus > Cebus imitator. The sequence goes on from NW_016107865.1 coordinate 960,740, forward strand.
GAGCGGTCACATGGGCTGCTCTCTGAGGGTCTGCAAACCCAATGATAAATTTGAAAGTATCAGGATTACATCTCTTTCAGGTAATTCTCCTTAAAACAGAATTCGTCATAACTGAGTCCTTAGGCACTGTTGACCCTCGGTGAGTTTGAGACGATATTCTATGATGCCGATGAAATACAACACTGTATTTTGACAGTCGGTTGATGCCCTCCTAATGACAGCCAGAGAGCCTCATGAGGTCTCAATGGAAGGCTACTCCACCTTCATCTACAGGTGGTCTGAGGGAGGACCAGGGTCAGGGCCAAGAATTTTCGGGTGGGGAAGGGCAAGCAGAGACCCAGCAGTTTTAACCTTCTCCATTTCAACAGATATTGAGGCTCTAGAGTTTTACTTGATCGGAGTCATAAAGCCAGTCTTGAACATTTTAAAGCAGGTGTTCTCACATACCCACCTTGACCAATAAACAAAAATCTCCTATATGTCTTTTAACATAGAGAAATAAATTAGAATTTCCTAGGCTGGAATACCTTCCAAGACAAATTGGTCAGGAGATAAAACACCTAAATATTGGGGGTATCTTCTAAAAATTCTAATTTTGGTTTTGGAATTATGTATATTGAATCCATTATTTAGCTAAGAAATGAATGATTGGACGAAAAGGGCATTTCCCCTTCCAGGTGGCAAACTATTTTTAATCCCAAAGATGTAATTAGGCTGGCTGAGTTTTTTCACTTGTGACTGTTTTTTTGCTTATGTTTCTCCTTTCCTGGTTTTTGGCTGCAGAACAGCCCTTACAAGACTCAGCACTTGAAGCTTGAATCCCAGATGTGCCAGACTGAAATGCAGGAAAAAAACTCACTTTAAGTTATTAGCAACACCCTTGATAGCAGATAAGAGAAATTTCCTCTTCAAAGACACAGCAGGTGAACTTGTATACAGTTCAAATGCGGCAGCAGCAGGACATTGAGAGTTTAAAATCCTCCAGGTCCTGAATGTCGGGAGCACAGGGTTGGGAACTGTGTCTTCCAAGGCCGACCTTTCAACTTGGGAGAGAACTCACATTTTTTTCCTGATGGGCTAAGATAACGCAATAAAGTTGCAAGTTCCCCTTTCCCCACCTCCCCCAACACACACACTGGCCTGTCCTCTCTCCAGTCCTACCTGTCAGACCCGTTCTCAGGTTTCCTGTAAGAGAATCAGGTGGGAAGGCAGAGCAGAGGGATGCTTCAGTGGGGAGAATGGTGCCACGGGCAGGCGCGGCATGGGCATGTGAGAGGGTAGGATTGCAGAAGACTTCCTGCATGGCCCTTGTGTGGAACAAGAAAACCAAAGTCTTCATCTATTCTGACCTGTCTTGGTGGCATAGACAGCGTCTGAGTGGACATCTGCTCTGTTCACCTGCCCATCCCTCATTCCCCCTTCTTCAGCTAAGCATTTGGAGTTTCTTTTGTTTTGAGGCGCCACCTCACTCTCAGACTATGAGGATTAGGCAGGGAGCTCCTTTCCCTATGCCTCCCTGCCTGCATTAGGGGTGGCATGGGACTCAGGCTAAGCCAATCAGCGCCATTCTCCCGAGTCACAGAGTTTGTTTCGTTGGAAGACAATCCCTGGATGGTGCTACCTTAGTGAATGGGTGACTGTGAATGGGTGAACGGGTGTCCTATAGGAGTGTGAATTGGGGCCACAGAGCTTGCATCCCCAATGCCTGTCCTCTCAGCCCACCCTGGGGAAAGCCAGCAGTGGATGCAGAGGCCAGGAATGGAGATGGACTTATAGAACCATGATGTAAACCCAGGGGTAAGTGAAGTCACTCTAGCCCTGGCTTCTGAGGTTATGTTACTAAATTCTCCCTTTATTTTTTCCATTAGAACCTTGTGCTAAGGTTCTGTTCCTTGTAACCAAACATTTCCTGATCAATCTAGTGGTCTTTTGACCACACTGCTTTGGGGGCCGAGCTATTTAAGTGTGAAACACACCTGCATGTAGCTTCCTCTCGTTGGCGCTGCTCCCTTGGAACTGACAGCAAACCTCTTCCCTTTGCCAGGTGACTTCTCTCAGCTTGCCTTTCTAACTTCTTCCCCTTCAGGTTAACACTCCCAGTTCCTTGAAATACTTCTCACAGGAGTTTTTTGAATGTTGAGTTTCTTCACTTTTTTCTTTTTTTTTTTTTTTTTTTTTTTTTTTTTTTTTTTTTTTTTTTTTTTTTTTTTTTTTTGAGACAGAGTCTCACTCTGTCACCCAGTCTGGAGTGCAATGGTGTGATCTTGGCTTGCTGCAACCTCTGCCACCGGGTTTAAGCGATTCTCCTACCTCAGCCACCCAAGTAGCTGGGATTACGGGCGGCTGCCACCAGGCCCAGCTAATTTTTGTATATTTGTTAGAGATGGGGTTTCACCATCTTGGCCAGGCTGATCTTGAACTCCTGACATTGTGATCCACCCACCTTGGCCTCCCAAAGTGCTGGGATTACAGGCATGAGCCACCACGCCCGGCCCTTCACTTTTCTTAAGTATCTTTTACCCAGACCTAATCCGTCTGAGGCACTGTTCCAAGCATTTGGACTCATGCAACCCTCACGTTATTACCATTTCACAGATGGAAAAATTGTGCATGAAGGGGTTAGTTAGGCAGCCTGCTCAAGGTCACTACCTGGTAAGGTAAGTGGTAGATGGATTCAATCCCATCTTGCTGCCTTCAGAGTTCATGTTCTTACCAGGACCCCACACTGTCTCTTCAGGGCATGCTCCTCTGAACATAATTAAGTTTGTTTTTAGCTCTTTCAAAGAGTATCTCCTGAATCCAAAAGCAGCATTCAGCTACCGTCTGAGCTCTAGCGTGCCATGTGGCCATTCCCTCCCTAACTGGAGATTCTGTCGTTCATTTATGCTGCCTGTGATGGCAAGGCATTTTTGGCCACCGCTGCCCACTGACCTCAAGCTTACTATACCTGGTTTAATGTATGTCTGTGCATCTTTCATTGTAGTCCATTCACATTTTTGTCTGTCTTCATCCAAATCTTTTACTGGTTGTAGATTTGGTATACTTTAATGATGTTTGTTCAAAGAATACAAACGTGAAAATTCAGATGCCAAGTTCTGTCCTCAAAAGGGTGTAGAGTTTCTTATCTCTGAGTTGCTTTTCTTCTCTTTGGGAAAATGAGGACTAGTTGGAACTCCTCAGTGCTCACTTAAATTAAAAAAAAAAGAAGGCTGGATACAGTGGCTAATGCCTATAATCCCAGCACTTGGGGAGGCCAAGGTGGGAGGATTGCTTAAGGTGAGTCAGAGACCAACCAGGACAACACAGTGAGATTCCATCTCTAGAAAAATAAAAATAGAAAGCTAAAAAGAGAGAGAGAAAAAAAGATATTCTAAGGAAGGACCACATAAACCACTAAATAAGAAGTTCCTACTTACAAGTTGTAGCAGCATGACCCAAGTCATTTGCTACTTACATATATTTGTAAATAATGTACATTGATAATGATTATGTATAACTTAGAAACGAAACTTTTCCCTTGAGTAATAGTGCTCTCACTCAGTGGCCTTCTTTCTGCTCTTTCTTCTCTCTTAAGAGGGAAAGGAAGGAGTGAGTGTACCCAGGAATATAGCCAGCAGGAGTGAACACACTCACACACTTCACAAAAGAGTGAACCGTTCTCCGCCTTTGGTGCATGGTATAACAAGGGCAGGAAGTGCTGCTCCGGCCCTGAAACCCCTTAAAGAAAGGGGATGGGCTGTTATTTGCCTTAGTGTTTGTAGATCCTGGTTCAAAGTCTAGCAATGGTACATGCTCGGTATCTGAGTGACAAATGATGAAGAGGTAGGTGAATAAGTGTATCAATGAGAACACGTTTGGTGCCATTGTCCTGGGATGATAAGGAGAGTAACTTGAGAGAAAGGTCACCTTGGGTCATCGGAGAAGGTAGCAGGGGCTGGCAAAGCAGAATCGCTGAATGTTAGGCAGGAGTGTTGGTAGTGAACAACCTGCAGGGTGGCAGGAGAACCGAGCTGGATCTTATGATACCAGAACTCTAATCCCAGTTCAGTCACTAACTCACCCTGTCACTTCCCCACAAAAGGCTTCTGTTTGCTCTAAGAGGAATAGATCATAACGTGGGTTTCTTCCCCAACTGAAATTTTGAGATGCAAGACTTGTGGGTATTTAGTGGTACAGAGAAAGCCACTGGCAGCACTCACAGCCTCCATGCAGGATGGCGCTTCCCTTTCTGGCACACGGTGCCTCATTGCTTTGTGGGTTACTTTCATTCACCAGCCTGACTGCCCTCCAGGTTACAGACTTTCTCACATTTCTATGTGCCATGACACTCAACATGGCGGTCAATTGAGGAGCTGGCAGTCCATGGTTATACCCAGCTTGCAAGGGTATTTACTTCGCCTCTTTTTATAAAGCATATAGCAGGGCTGGGCGCAGTGGCTCATGAGTGTAATCCCAGCACCATGGAAGGCCGAGACGGGCAGATCACCTGAGGTCAGGGAGTCAAGACCAGCCTGGCCAACGTGGTGAAACCCCATCTCTACTAAAAATACAAAAATTAGCTGAGCGTGGTGCTACCTGCCTGTAGCCCCAGCTACTTGGGAGGCTGAGGCAGGAGAATCACTTGAACCCAAGAGGCAGAGGTTGCAGTGTCTCAAAAAAANAAAAAAAAAAAAAAAAAAAAAGAGGCAAAAAAAAGTATAGCAGGCAGAATCACGGCTCCCAAAGATGTCCACATCCCAGTCCCCAGAATCTGTGAATATGTTATCTTACATGGCAGAGGGGATTCTGCAGAGGTAACTGAAGATTTTTAAACAGCGAGATCATCCTGGATTGCCTGGATTGGCCCAACGTAATTACAAGGATCCTTTAAAGGTGCATGTGAGGGGCAGAAGAGTCAGAACCAGACGGATGGCACCGTGAGGAGCCCTGCTGACCATGGGCTGCTTAAAAGATCAAAGAGAGCTATGAGGCCAGGAATGCAGATGGCCTCTAGACGCTGAGAAAAAGTCCTCCTGGGAGCCTTCGGAATGAACATCGCCCCACCAGCACCTTGATTTTAGCCCAGTGAGACCCTTTTCGGATTTCTGACCTTCAGAAGTGTAAGATCATAGATTTGTGTTGTTATAAGCCATGGTTTGGGGTAATCTGTTACAGTATCACTAGGAAACTCATACAGAGGGAAATGTGGACATCTTCAGGCAGTGCAGGCACTGTCCGTATCAGGCCCGTGAGTTCTCATTGTCCACTACTAGGTTTGATGTGCTCGATTCTGCTATATTTATGCCCCTTGGTTAAGCCACAGTTGTCATTCAAGCTATTAACAGATTGGATAGCAAGAACATAAGGCTGGGCATCAGGAGTTCTGGCCCTTAACTCTAGCAGTAACCAGTGATAAGACTGTGGGCATGTCTGTTGGCCTCATTTGGCCTCCCTTTCACTGTAAAATCAATGGGTTATACCAGACTGTCTCCAAGGACCATTCCTACTTGAGAATACCATAGCTCTGTGATTTTTTTATTCTATGTAATTTGGGTTTGGAGGCTGCACTGCTCTTCCTGTCCTGGTGGTAGGATGAGAACAGTTTGCAGCATCAGCAAACATTCACCCGGTGCCTGCCTGGCCCAAGACATGCATGGCCTGGGAGGAGTGAGAACTCCAACCTTGGTCCCTGAACTTACCATGTGGATATGGTGCTAGAAAAGGCCAATGACCAGACCTAGATTCTCTTCAGCACCAGCGATGTTGTATTTGTCAAAAGCAACTGATAACTAATGTGCCAATAGAACATTTAAACACTGAAAGTATTATTTGTTTCCTGACCCAATGAATGGAAACTCTTCTATTGCCTCCCGCTCAGCATTTTAATCTCCCCTATTTCCTGACGCCTTCTAAGGTCTGGATATTAACAGTTTAAGTGTCAATTATTGCTTCTCCTTCCTCCTAATAGAAAGCAAATAGCAGTATGTATTTTTTTAAGCGAACAATATTTTCACATTTTTCTCCACTGAATTTAGAACAGGGAAGGAAGGTTGAGAGAGAAAAGCAGAACATAGGTACCCAGTGCATGGCAGGAAAGACAGAGAGGATAAGAATGTTCCTGAACACAGTTAAAGCACCCACTTGGCATTTTCTATTCTGAAGGAACTTTCACCTTAGGGAGGGAGAGAGGGGTGAGCTGATCAGCTGTGCTAGGGATGGCGCTTAATTGTTTTCCTAAATAAGAGCTTTGCCCAGTAAAGTGGCAGGTAGGTAAGTTTTTAAAAGCTTCCCGGTTTTCCAATTTGTAAAACTATGTCTTATAAAAAGGAAAACACATCTATAATGTCTATATGCTTCAAACATCTTGCTGCACACAGTATATAGATTTTATCCATCCATTTAAAAATAAGTACATACATGTTAAAGAAATTAAATAAGCAACATTTAAAAAAGAAAAAACATTTCACTGTCATAATAAAAAGTGTCTAAGGCAGTAAAATCAGTTATATTCTAGTTCATTGGGCATGATCTCTGCAGGACACAGCCACCTAACTCATACTGAGGTGGGAGGGGTCTCACCAGAATTCCTGCTGAGGGGAAGCTGTGAAGCAATGTGAACTACAAGTTCCTAGAGATGCAAAACTCACAGCATCAGAAGAAAGATCAATCTAATCTTACCTTGTGCCCCTACCTGTTTAAGTACTGAGAGGAGATGCTCAGGGAAAATGTATGGCAGAGAGAAGAGGAGCTCACGGCCCCAAACTGTTTTCATCACTGCTGTAGTAGGGACAGGTCTTCAGTCAATAAACAGATTGTAAAATGATTAGCGCTGTCTGTTGTCTCCCATTTGAATTTGTTTCTGGCTAAAGCCACATTCCATTGTCGTGGTAGAAAATTTAACTTTAGGGTTTATTCCCTTTTTCCCATAATATGCCACAGTTCTGGGATCCTACAGAGTGTCACCTCTCTGACATGGGAGTGTCCACATGGTCCAAGTGACCACTGAGGCAGCTGCTGTCTAGGCCCACAAGGTGTCATAATCTGGGGGTCTCGCCTGTTGCTGTTCCATGGAATTCTTTGGCCAGGCTCCCACAGCCCTTCTGCCTAGACAATGCAGCCTCACCCCTAGGGTCCTGTACCTCAAGGTACCCCTGCCTTTCCTGGACACACCATCTTCTTTTTCTCCCTCTAACTCAGGAGCAGGTGGTCTTTAGCCAGTGTGAGAGTGAAGCTCTGACCTAATGTTGGCTTCTTCTAAATATTGTTTATATCAGAAAATCTTGTTCTTCCTCTTCCCTCTTCTTAGACCTCTAGGAATTAGGCTTTTGGAAAAACAAAAGCCAGCAAGATTGCTTCTGTTTTCCAACTTGCTTCATGACTTCTGAGGCAAGGAGCACAGAGTGGACTGGCGGCTTGAATGGAGGGGAGGAGAAAATACACAGAAGTAAAGAATGAATGAATACCTGAAGTGTTCTGCAGCCACACTAGCTACCCTTTGTGGACAGCATCCTGGAAAAGGTTGCCTCCTCCCACCTCTGGAAAGGGTGTGTGTTGTCAGCACCGTTCCTTGGTGACCTGCATGGCTCTCCCAGTACCAGCAACACACGGGAGACTCTGTCACGGTTTGTTCTTTCTTATCTGCTCTTGGGATTACAACACGAAGGTTGAAGTTAAATGCGTTCTGCCCAAAGAGCAAAATTCCTTCTCTCCTGTATATTTCACACCATGACAAACCAAAAGAACCACTCGTCTACTTTGCTGAGATCCCCAATTGTACATACTGTGTCAAGAATTTACCTTCATTGCTCTTCATCTACAAATACATGTCCATCATGTTCAAATTTCTTAAATTTATTTAATGTTTTCATTTAACCCAACATACAAAAAACTATTTCAACATGTTATCAATATAAAGCTGTAAACATTTTATGTCTTTTATTGAATCTTTGTAATCTGGTGTGTCTTTTAATTGTCTCAATTAGAACTAGCCACCTTTTAAGTTCTCAATAGCTGCATATGGTTAGTGGCTACTTTGAATTTTTTTTTTTAACACTGGCAGCTGGAAATGTTCATCTTGTTTCATCTTGCTTAGTCTAACATAAAAAGAAAGTAGTTCTTTGAATTTAACTATAATGGCTTTGAAATAGAATTATCATCAACTATTTGGCAAACTCACTTCAGTGAGGCTGCTGTTACAGGAATATTAGGAGAAAGGATGGGTGCAATTAGTAAAATAAGAATTTCTAACTGGTATGTCTGCATTTGTATATCACATAGAGATTTCAGAGTATTAAATGGAATATATCAAGGAATTCATAGTTGAATCAAAAAGAAGATTCAACTTCTGAAGCAGTCTGCACAGAAAGACATAAATGGATTGTTTCAAAATTGCATTTGTCAGCCAATTGTTTGGAATTTGAATTTTTTTTCATAAAAATGTCATAAACTATGATTTGCTTCCCAGGCAAACTCAGAGAGACTAAGGTTGAAACAAAAGAGGAAAATATAAGCACATCAAAACTTTGTCTTTCTCCTTAATGCCATTTTAATGGAGATGAAAATTTCAGAAGGTAGTAATCAGTCATTTTGTTTGTTTAGTTTTAGTTGAGAGCTGAAAAGATATACTGGATTTTAAAAAGGTTTTAGACTTTTAGGGAATTAGCTTATTTTATTCTGTCCATGCTCACTTTCTTCTTTATTCTTCATGCTACAGTATTATTGCCAATAGTCTTAGGGGACATCAACCACATTCATAGCCAAAGTGGGACAGCAATCTAAACCAGAAGGATAAGAAAGCCAGGTGCAGTGGCTCACACCTGAAATCCCAGCACTGTGGAAGGCTGAAGCAGGAGGATTGCTTGAGCCCAGAAGTTTGGGACTAGCCTGGGCAACATGGTAAGACCCCATCTCTACAAAAAAAATTAAACAATTAGCCAGGTGTGGTGGTACATGCCTATAGTCCCAGCTACTTAAGAGGCTGAGGTGGGAGGGTCACTTGAGCCTAGGAGGTCAAGGATGCAGTCAGCCATGATTACGCCACTGCTCTCCAGCCTGGGTGACAAAACAAAACTCTGTTCTAAAAAAAAAAAAAAAAAAAGGCTGGACATGGTGGCTCACACCTGTAATCCAGCACTTTGAGGGGACAAGGTGGGTAGATCACCTAAGGTCAGGAGTTCGAGACCAGCCTGCCCAACATAGTGAAACCCTGTCTCCACCAAAAATACAAAAATTAGCCAGGGGTGGTGGCAGGCATCCCAGCCACTCCAGAGGCTGAGGCAGGAGAATCACTTGAACCTGGGAGGATGAGGTTGCGGTGAGCAGAGGCCTCCCCACTGCACTCCAACCTGGGCAATAAGAGTGAAACTCCATCTCAAAAAACAAGAAATAAAAAAGAAAAAAACCTAAGAAGTTTGAGAGACGCTGAAGTACCTTTGCGGGTAATTAAAGAGAAATGGGAAGGAGAAAAAGTAGTAAAATGAAGGATCTGCTTGTGATAGAGAAGTTATTTGAGGTGCAGTTAATGGAACTGAGAAAGAGAAAGGTGTGTGAAATTACCCTAGGAGGGAGGTGTGTTAGAAGTGTGCAGAAATCAAAATCCAAATGCCTTCAAGGGCCAGACAGGTACATGAAGGAAGCAGGCTGGGTTAGAAAGAATAGGAAATAGTGGGGACTCTGATAAACTGGAGAGTTTCAAGAAGAAATACCTTTTTTTTTTTTTTTTTTTTTTTTTTTTTTTTTTTTTTTTTTTTTTTTTTTTTTGTGAAACATCAGTGTGAGCCAAAGCCAACACATTTGTAAGCCTAGTTCTGTCTGCTGGCCACCATTCAGAACCTTCAGCAAACAGATGAAAAGCAGACCTGGAGTCAGACTCCCTGGGTTCACATACTTGCATCACTACTCAGGATTCCGTAACCTGGATTTCCTCATCTGGACTGGGCGCAGTGGCTCACACCTGTAATCCTCAGCACTTTAGGAGGCCGAGGCAGGCAATCACTTGAGAGCAAGAGTTCAAGACCAGCCTGGCTAACATGGCAAAACCCTGTCTATACTTAAAATACAAACATTAGCTGAGTGTGGTGGCACACGCCTGTAATCCCAGCTACTCAGGAGGCTGAGGCAGGAGAATTGCTTGAGCTGGTAAGGCAGAGATTGCAGTGAGCTGAGATCAGGCCACTGCACTCCAGCCTGGGTGACAAAGTGAGAGACTCTGTCTCGAAAAAGAAAAAAAAAATCTTCATTTATATGACAGTTTCTACTTTGCATGATTTTGGTGAAGATTAAGATAATGTGGGTAAGGTACTTCATATAGAGTCTAGCAGGCTTCTCTGTAAGTGCTTGAGGAGCATGCACTAGAATGTAGCTTCATGCCTGTAATCTCAGCACTTTGGGGAAGCAGAAGCCGGCGGATATCTTAAGCCCCGGAGTTTGACAGCAGCCTAGACAACACAGCGAGACGCTGTCTCTATGGGGAAGGGGTGCAGAAGACTGGATGGTCATGGTGGTGTATACCTGTAGTCCCAGCTACTCAGGAGGCTGAGGCAGGAGGATTGCTTGAGCCCAGGAGGTTGAGACTGTAATCCCACCTGGGTGACAGAATTAAGATGCTGTCTCAAAACTTTCTTTTTAAATTATAAAAAGCCTAATTCTGTCCTTTAACATCTTTCTGAAAAGCTTTGTATGTAAGAGAAAAATTGTATTACTAGTTCTTTGAACTTCTATGCTACGCTTTAACTTCAGTCTCCAGAATCAAAAGACAGCAGCTCCAAGCCAACCCCACTATAGGCAGTATATTTAGCTATGGACCTTTATTTAGAAAGGTGAGGTTTTCTGACTCATGTAAAGACAGACTCCATTTAAAAAATTGTTATTGCATAAACACTGAGAAATCTAACTACAGGAGAAGTGTGGTGAGGGTCGCAGAGGGGATACCCAATCAGCATTTCCACCTCAGGAGATATAGAATGGTCAAAGGCTGCATTTGTGTGAGAGTCTGGGTGCTCTCTAGAAGAGATGGCTCAAAGGATCTGGAGAGGTCTGTTGGGCCAGCCAAGGACTCACTAATGGGAAAATGGTAAAGGGTACCACCAACCATGGGGAGAGCTCATCCTGAGGCTATGTTCATCGTAGGTCGCCAAAACTTGCTAATAAGAAGAATTACTGATTTTTGTGTATTGATTTTGTATCCTGAAGCTTTACTGAAGTTGTTTATGAGATCTAGGAGCTGTAAAAAGCAATTTGGAGATTTCTCAAGTAACTTAAAACAGAACTACCACTTGACACAACAATCTCATTACTAGGCATGTATCCAAAGGAATAGAAATCATTCTACCATAGAGACACATGTATGCGTACATTCATCACAGAACTACTCACAATAGCAAAGACACACAATCAACCTAACTTCCTATCAGTGGCTGGCTGGATAAAGAAAACGTGGTATATGTAAACCATGGAATGCTACATAGCCATAAAAAGAATGAGATTATGTCCTTTGCAGCAACATGGATGGAGTTGGTGGCCATTATCTTAAGTGGATTAACACGGGAACAGAAAACCAAATACTTCATGTTCTCACTTGTAAGTTGGAGTTAACATTGAGTACACATAGACGCAAAGAAGGGAACAGTAGACACTGTAGTCTACTTGAGGATGGAAGTTGGGAGGAGACTGAGGATCGAAAAACTACCTATCAGGTATTATGCTCACTACCAGGGTGATGAAATAATCTGTATGCCAAACCCCCGTGACACACAATTTATTCAAATGACAAACCTGCACATCGACCCCATGAACGTAAAATAAAAGCTGGAAAGAAGAAAAGGAATTACTATGAGGAGTGGTACTGTTTGGTCTTTCAAATGCTGTCCATCCATAGAGGAGCTTTATGTCCTCTTTTTGCTTTGTATCACATTTCTTGAGAGAAAGTTGAATATGAAAGACCTAAAGGTCTTGGAGAAAAGAAAAAAAAAAACTTGACACCTCAGGTTTGCTCTAAGGCATTTGGAAGACAAGCCCATCCTGGTGGAAGCCTCATAAACAGCCCTCAGAAGAGAGAACTCTGCCATCTGAGAGTGAATAACCACAGGAGCCACCAGAGTAGCCCAGACAGGCACCAGATGGTGCCTTTGCTCTTGTGAGAGGAAAATAAATCTTGGGCCCCCCAAATTAGTAAGACCTATGATCTGGAAGCCACCTCCCTGCTTCAAGCTGTCCCACCTTTCCGGACCAAACCAATATTCATCTTACATAGGTTGACTGATGTCATGTCTCCCTAAAATGCATAAAACCAAACTGTGCTCTGACCACAAAGGCATGTCAGGATCTCCTGAGGCTGTGTCATGGGCCCGCACCCTCAACATTGGCAAAATAAACTTTCTAAATTAACTGAGACCCATATCAAATATTCAGGGTTTACAGTCTCAATAGCAACTAGGAGCACAATGTGGTCTAATGTGAGAGAACCCTGGGGGCCACAGGGACTGTTAGGAAAGTACACATAGTGGCGGGTACTGGGAATGTCATCCCTGACTCTGCCTCCAGAGATAGCCCTACTGTGTCATCCTTGTCCCCGTGTCCACCTGTTATTTGTACCTACTACAGTATATGCCCCTTAGTTGCTTTCATCTCTAACTGATTATGGCTCCAGGAGGGGTTGAATTGAGTGTTACTCATTTTACATCCCTACCCCCTAGCAAAGAGCCTAGAATTTTATCAATGAATGAGTAGTGGGGTTCAAAGGTAAAGGCTACATAACGACTACTTCTGCTGTCACACACACCCTGTAATTGTCATTATCTGGCTGGTATGGTTTAAGGTAAAATGAGATTAAAATAGAAACTGGGTTACATTAGAGTGATTTGATAGAGAACTTGAGAACCGAGGCTATAATCCCCTGATTCTCAACTAAGAAATCACAGCTAATCTAATCTCTCCATTAATCTATGGAAAAACTGATGTGCTTTCTTGGGAGTATCCTGTCTTGTTCAATCCGCATGATCAAAGAGCTTTTAATGCAAGGATCACAGTGTTAGATTGGTTACAAAAATGGCTGCATTTCTCCAGCCCTCCCTGTATCCATCGCAATATAACTCTGTGGCTCCTCCCATCAGGAAGTGGAGTCTATTTTCCCACCTTTCAAATCTGGACTAGTCTTGTGAATTGCTTTGACATAGAATGCGATGGAAGTGACAGCATGCCAGTTCTGAGCTGAGTGCTCTAGAGACCTTACACATTTCTCTCTCAGAACCTTGCCACCATTACATATACAAACCCAGGCTAGCCTGCTGGATAAGGAAAGACACGTGGTCTGTCCACCCATTGACTCAGCTGACAGCCAGCCAACCACCACATATGGGAGGCCATCCTAGACCAGCAAGCCTCCAAAACAGCTGATACTCATAGAATGTTGAAAAGCTGTTTTCTCACTCTAATCAGTAACTCTGATAGTTATAGCTACCTTCAGTCAAACTAGTCCCTCAGTGACATTCACATTGGGGAAGATCCAAAGGGGAAAATGAATCCAGTCTTCATCCCTTTCTTGACACAGATTTTGAAGATGGGTTCAAAAGAATGAATCTACTTGCAAAATTGATTCTTTCCAGGCTTCCTACCAACTGATAACAGAAATATTGGTGTTATGGGTGCATGCTAATAAAAGACTTCACCAAACAAGCTGCTTTATATAAAAAGAGTAAACACACTTATATAATTTTGCAAGATTAACAAAAGGAACTTAATCTAGGTGGTAAGTTGTAGTAGTCCATTCTCACACTGCTATAAAGAACTACCTGAAACTGCATAACTTATAAAGAAAAGAGGTTTAATTGACTCACAGCTCTACAAGCTTAACAGGAAGCATGGCTGGGAGGCCTCTGGAAACTTACAGTCATGGTGGAAGGTGAAGAGGAGGCAAGCATGTTTTACCACGGCAGAGAAAGGGAGCGAGCAAGTGAAGGAAAGCAGAAGTGCCACACACTCTTAAACCATTAAAGCTCATGAGAACGCACTCAGTATCACGAGTAGAGCAAGGAGGAAATCCATCTCCATGATTCAATCACCTCCCTCAACTCTGGGGATTACAATTCAATGAGAGATCTGGGCGGGAGCACAGAGCCAAACCATATCATGAGTTAATAGCAAAATGCAGACCCAATGTTTGTTAGAATTAGGTTCAGCTGTGAGAGAAAACCCCCCACCCCCACTCCATCACCTAAATGACATTAGCCTAAACAGGGTTGCAATTTATTTCTCTTACATCAACATTTAAGAAGGACGTTAAGACTTGTTGACTCCTAGCATCAGAGGCCCAGGGTCCTTCTATCTGATTGCATTGCCATAGGTGGCCTTGATCCTATGAGCCAAGATTGGAGCAAGTACATCCCACAGAGCAGGATGGAGGAAAGGAAGATGAAGAAAAGGCAAATGACCCCCACATCCAATCCCCCATAACACAAACCACATATACATACCGTCAAGCAATGTTATTACTATCACCTTAGCGATTTGGCTAACACAACTGGCTGCAAGGAAGGCTCAGAAAAGGAATCTTCGAGAGGCCTTTTGCTCAGCTTAAATTCAATTACTATGGAATCTGGAAGACAACAAGCAATCTCCATCACAGAATGCTTAATATCATGTGTTAAATTTCTACTATGTGACAATAATAACATCTTTTAATTTTCCAGTGAGTTGGGTTCCCAATTATGTTTATATATCGGTTGTTTGTAACTTGGAAAGCAGTTTCCTACAACCATATTTCTACTATTTTCCTAGTTCAATAAATAGAATCTATTCTATCCCACAATGTCCTTGAAATATAATTTTCATTTGTACTCAGTAAACCTTTATTCCATCAATCTAATGGAGAAAAATATGTTTCAAATGACTGCACATTATGTGTCTCAGGAGCACGAATGTTCCTCCGGAAACAGCAAAGACTGAAGAGAAAAGGGGCCCTTTGGGACTATGAGGGTGCCCTACATTTGTATCCAAGAAAATAAATCTTCTTTTCTAGGGCATTAGTCATTCTGTTCTAAGGTTCTGAATTGGGGAACACAGGGCCCAGTGGGGGATGACAGATCAAGACCGCATTCTGACATATCCTAACCTCCTCATCTTGTCTTTGTTGGGGGACTGCACTTCCTTAGACCACACAGCCCTAGATATACTTACACGACACATGAAGGGCAAGATCGAGCTATCCCTGGACTTGGAGCCGCCCTTTGGCTTCACTCATCCCAAGTTCCAGGTTTTACTAAATATAATTTCCCATGAAGGCCAGTCTTTAACCAAGTCCACAATTGGCTTACCTGAGGAATCCTGTGTGTGTGTGTGTGTGTGTGTGTGTGTGTGTGTGTGTGTGATAAACACATCCACACCTCCAGAAACACAGATACCAAGGAACAGAGGAGCAGAGCAAGACAAAGAGACAGAAATAGGGTGAAATGTGAAAGATTCAGAAGCAGTTAAATTCTGTCATTTCAGAGGCCTCTAAATCATTGGGGACATGGACCATGAGGCATTTCCAACACAGAGATCTTTGAAATGATTTAATTTGGCAGCTGATGTTGTTTCCTGCTTTCGTCAAGCGGTTTACCATTGCTGACAGATGTCTTTTCTGATTATTGCTAGGAGTCTTGCTACTTTGAAAGCTATTGATTAATGTATCTGTCTTCCCAGCCTTGGAAACCTTTTTACTAGGCTGCTTGAGAGAGCTGCTCAAAATTCATCTTCCTATATTCAAGCTCTCTAAAAATTCATATTACGTTATATAAGCCATAGAGGGGAGAGAAATACAGATTTCCAGGAACAGGTTTTAAGTGGGCTTGAATTCTTTCTTGGACTACCTTTCAGGAATTTGCTGTGCTAGCTGGCTAAAGGACCTGCCTAATGATAACACAGCCTCCTTTTAACTCACTTTCAAACCGGGAAGGGCTATATGGTGAATTTTGTGTGTTTAATTTTATAAGCAGACTAAGTTTCTTTCAACAGGTTAGGTTTTGAATTTGACTACCCCAAGAAAGTTTCCCCAGAACTTTTCTTTAGGCATATACAAAATGACCTTTTCTATTGTATTTCACGAAGTTGTTGGGCAGTGAGACAAACCCATCTATAAAGTCTCCTATCACTTCCCATGGGGAGGCTGGAATACTGTTGACACTAACTTAAGCATGGGAACAATCTGCACAGGTCCAGGGTGACTCCCTTACACTGAGGGCTCACAGCAATGGGGATGCACAGTGCCTAGGCTGTTTCCAGCACGGCTAGATATGTCTTCTCTTCCAGAAATCAAATAAGAACTAAGACCCTGCTGAGCTATTCCTGAATTTCCTTTTTCTTCAGGCATTTTATGTCACCCAGCACACCTTGTCCTTAGATTCTGATGCCTAGCCATCCTTTCCTCCCAAGGATTTAGGGACATTCAAAAGTCTGTTTGCCATTGAGTAACTAAGGATTAAGAATGTACATATCCTTGCATAGCACTTCTCACGCCAATACGATTGGTTGGTTTGTCCTCTTGGTGCAAAAAGCAGCAATGATGATCAAAATACAGTATCTGACAACCCATAAAGCATGGCAATCAGCAATAAAAATGGATGCTGGCTGGTATGTGAGCTCAGTATATATCGCAGAATGTTGGCCCCATCGTGAGTGGAAAGACGTCCCCTGGTAACCAATGTTCAGGCTGGAAGATTCCTAACCTGTTCCCATCTTTGTTAAAAAGAGGACATAGCTTATGGTGGTCTGGGGCTCCTTCTTGTAGAGGATTCATCCTTCCCTCTTCTGGGAGTTTGAGTGACAGTGTTTGTAAGACTTGGTGAAGCTGAGGATCTATCTTAGTTTCTAAACACGTTATTCATTTGTAGATTATCCCTTGCTTCCAATCAGTCACCAGGGCCCCTCAATTCTGCCTCTTACAGGTCCCAAATCACTTCTGTCTTCTGTCCCCTGTACCTCTTTGGTTAGGCACTCCTCCAGCCTTGCCTGGATTTCTCATAACTAGCGTTCCTGCTGCAGGCACGCCCTTCTAATCCCTCCTGAACACACATGCAAGGAAGATCTTCTCAGCACAGATCTGTGTGTCACTGCAGTGCCTGCAATATCTAAATGCTGCCCTGCAGGAAATAAAATCCAGCCTCTGTAATAATTCCAAGCACTTTGTGATGTGCCTCACAATCTTCCCACACTCCATAATCAAAGTCCTATCCTCTAGCCAAGCCCAGTGACCTAAAACCCCTTGGAGGTACAGCTTTTCCTTACCACAGTGACTTTGTGGGAGCTACTCCTTCAGTCTGGAGTCGGGATTGGAAGTCTTCCTGACCTGTCCAAGACTACCCTCCATGATCTCATAGAGCGTTATCTAAAAATCAAGACTCTTCTTGAGGTCTTCTTTACAAATGGGACCATGTGTCTGTCACAACCACCCATCCCTACTAAGTGGGTTGTTTACTCTCAGACATTCACTCCCAGAATGAGTGGAGTAGCAGAAAGAATAGGAGTTTAGGGTTTCAAGAGAACACTTATTGCCTGGGATGATATTCGCTTAGTACTATTAGGTTGTAGCATGTGACATTGCCATTTTTGAAGTCAAAAATTGTAGAACATCAACCACTTCACATAGTTCAACCTACAATCTCCATTCCTATGAAAGAAAACACAGCTATTACGTCTTCACCTGCCAGGCTGTGCAGTGGTTTAGCATCGTGGTTAAAAGCTTGGATTGTGGACTCAGAACTGGATTTGAGTTCCAGCTCTGACTACTTGCTGTGTGTCACCTTGGACAAGTTATTTGCCATTTACGAGCCTCAGTTTTTACATCTATAAAGTTGGGGATCATAACAATCCCTTCTTCATAGAGAGATTATGAGAATTAAATGAGATCATTTGCATAAATGGCTGAGTTCACAGTAAACACTTTCTAAATGGCAGTTATTGTGAGCATCAAATACAATAATATATGTGGCTCACTCTGTAAACTGCTCTGCAAAAATTAATTTTAATTACCCTGTGTATAACTTTACAATTAATTTTCAATCTGATCGCAAATTTGTTGATGAACACAATCTTTAGATCCTGAATACTCTGAAGAATTCCTTTCTCCTTGTAAAAGCCTTCATTTACACCTAGAATTTATTGACCAGGACCCTGGATGGGGCCTGCCTGTGTGTTTTCTGCTTTCTCTTTTCTTCCTGCATAGTTCAGGTGCCATTATTAGGACCTCAAGAGACTGCAACAGAATTACCGGGGACCCCAGCATCTGCCCCATCCTCTTTCTCAAACTTCCAGACTCCCATTATCTGTTGAAAAAGCCAAACGGATAGGCCAGAAGCAGCACCTGGACAGGTGAGTTATGAGGGTATTTTACCTGCGAGACTGCACTTAGCAACTATTAGGTTGCAGCATTCGACACTGCCATTTTTGTAAGTAAAATGGCAGTAAAGCCATCCTGGGGGTGAGGTCTTCACAGGATGGCTGTGTGTGCTCCTCTGTGGGCTGTCTCCTGGCTTGACAAGGAGACATGTTTCCAAGGTCACATGGCACTTCAAGCCTGGTCACCTAACCGCCTCACTGGCTGAATCTGTGTAGCACTGAGAAGGAGAAAGATAATGGACTAACCTTGGCAGTGCAGGCCACATCTGGCATCTTCAAGCATGCTCATCTCATCAGTCTTTCACTGTTCCTCCTTTCCTATAGCAAAGGCCCAAAGGATTTGGAACACGTGGCTGTCTTCTGCTTCACAAATGACCGGGTGATATCTATCCTCTGACTTCAAAGAAGCTGTTTCCTTACTGAAAGCCTTCACATTGAAGTTCTCAAGAGAGGAAGCCTCACTCTCCCCCAGCTACCCATAGCTCAGGTGTGGCAGAACCACAGTGAAAGTCTGTATATGGCTTGTCCTCCCAGCTTCCTGGGCTTCCTCTGACTCTGGTTAGAGGAGGTGCTCAAGACGAGAGATCAAGGCCTCTGCCACTTGCTTAACCCAGGCCAGGGAAGAAGAGAGAATCATGACACTCCAACCAGAGAGCCCAGGTAATGACTGCCGGACCCTCCCCTCCTCACTGTCACCACTCTCAGCTATGGGACAGTCCCACACCTGAGTAGGGTAAACCCAAGAAGCCTGTGCAGCAGCAGATGGAGTGACTTGGCTCCTTTGTTCTTGCTGTTCTAGCCTTGTGCCTTCATTTTGATAACTAGCTTCCACATGATGATAAACAGGCTCAACCTGTTTCCTAGTTCCCCTATCTTGATGACTTGCCTGATACCTAGTTCTAAAGGTAGGGGCCTGCCTAGCTCCAAAGGACTTATGGCCAGCCAGAATTGAAGAGAACAGCTACTCCAAGAACTGCCTGCCATGTGACATGAGACAGGAAAGGGCTGGTGTTTACTGCTGGAGGCAGGAGAAAGTGGTCAGCAGAGAGGGAGCAAGAGAAGAGAGAAAGGGAGAGCTGGGAGAGGGGCCACATGGCACCAGGAACCCATACTTAGCTCTTCTGCCTCACGTGGTTTTGGTGGCCTGAACACAACTTGATTGTACTCATCTGATTCATGAAGGGGACTTCCAGGGCTTTGAGATAAAGCAATGTCAGTAGGAAACAAGCAGAAAGCTACACTAAGCATTCCTTTTCAGCTATTATTTTAAACATAGGTTGTGCACCTGTGAGGCAGAAGAACTCTCTCAATTACTCCCTTACAAAAAAGTCTAGCTCATTTCCACATCTTTGCTTCCTTTTTAACTTTGCCAAAATGCACACCCAAGCACTTTTTGGAGAGGCATGTCCTCAGTCTGGTCACAGTCACTGTGACATCTTGGTCTATTGAATGGTGTCTCTAGAGCTGTGCTCACTGAGCCTCAGCAACTACATATGGTAGCTCCAAATTTGATTCCAGGATTTTTCCCTCTGCATAAGAATTTTCTCTTGATTGAATCCATTTTCTATGTCTATTCAAAAATATACAATACATCCCCAACCAGTTATCACAATCTTCATTAAAATTTGAATTTACCATGATCCCTTTACTTCCCATCACTAATACTCCTCCTGGTAGGATTTGCCTCTTAACTCGCTCCATCACCTAGGCTGGAGGGCAGTGGTGTGATCTTGGCTCGCTGCAACCTCTGCCTCCCAGGTTCAAGCGATTCTCCCACCTCAGCCTCCTGAGTAACTGGGGCTACAGGTGTGTGCCACCATGCCTAATTTTTTGTATTTTTAGTAGAGACAGGTTTTCACCATGTTGGCCAGGCTGGTCTCAAACTCCTGGCCTCAAGTGATTCACCCATCTCGGCCTCCCAAAGAGCTGGGATTACAGGAGGGGGCCACTGCGCCTGGCCTGGGACTCAATTTCTTAACCTCTGCTGCTAGTGATCCACTGAGATCTAGGTCTAGGTAGACAAATATAATAATGGAAATAATGGGCAGTTAGTATTTACTAAGAAGTTCCTATGTGGCAGGCACTGAGCTACGGGGTTTACATGCATTATCATTTTATTCTCACAGTCTCTCAGAGTTGTCATCTCTAGACTTCTATTTCCAGCAATATGATGGAGTAGATATCCTGAAAAGTCTCTTACTGCAAAACACCTAGACTGAATCATTGAGGATAACCAGCAGACTTCTAAATGCAAATATGAGCTGGTGAGAAAGGGAAGGAATTTCCTAGGAGATAAAACAGCAGGAAGAAAGCTGAAGGCAAAGGAGGCCAGCAAGCCCTAATGGCTTTGTCTGTCCTACCATGTTGACTTATCCCAACTAAGGAGTTTGGGTTTTAACAGCCATTCAGAAAAACAAGACTAAGCCTTGAGCCAACGCCAAGTAGAAAGCTGAAACTTAAATGCCAACATAAATGTACCAGAAAAGCAGCAAAGCTGTAAAAAAGCACTGATCATTCATGTTGAAAAATTGAATAAAGAAAAGCAAATGAAATCCAATGAAGGTTCAGTGAAAGAAGTTACGAAGAGCAGCAATTGGCCAGGCATGGTGGCTCATGCCTGTAATCCCAGTACTTTGGGAGACCAAGGGAGTAGATCACCTGAGTTCAGAGTGCCAGACCAGCCTGGCCAGTGTGATGAAACTGTAGCTCTACTAAAAACACAAAAATTAGCAGGTACAAAAATTAGCAAGTATGGTGGTGGGCACCTGTAATCCCACCTACTGGGGAGGCTGAGGCAGGAGAATGACTTGCAGAGGTTGCAGTGAGCGGAGATTGCGCCATTACTCTCCAGCCTGGGTGACAAGAGCAAAACTCCATCTAAAAAAAAAAGCAGAAATTAACAGAAAACAAAACACACATCTAAAGCTAGAACCACCCTTGAAGAAGTACAACTTGAGTGGAAAGAGGGAACTAGAAAAAATTCCATCTACTGGTACAGGAAGACTGCAAAGAAACTTGCCGGGCTTGGCCTGGGTCCAGGATGGAATTCAAAAGGTTCCCATGGAATTCATAAATACAGACCTCTCCTTGCCCAGGCTGGAGGAAGCAAAAAACTATCAAATAAAGGATCTGGAAGCATGTGCATCAGCATCACCTGGGAAATGCGAATTTACTGAGCCCCAGCTCAGACCGACTGAATCAGGAACTCTGAAGGTGGAGCCTGGCCAACTGTGTTTTAACACGCTCTCCAGGTGATCTGAGGCCCACTCACATTTGAGACATTTAAACCCATTCTTCCTCCCAAGGACCACCACGAGGACAATCAATTCCAATAATGTTGGTAACTACTGCTCTGGATTTTAATGACCACTTAGGCCTATCGAACCCTAAGAAATAAAAGTTTTAGAACACCAAACAGGGTTTTTATTTTTAAGGCTTTGGAACATATAGGAGTCATTCTTTTTAGGTTTTATATGATACAATAGTAAATACATAGAGTTTTAAACTCTTTAAATACATAGAGTTTTAGCTAGAAAATTAAATCCTTTTACATGATTATTTATACTCTATGCAATAATTAGCATAAAACTAAGAGATACCAATTTTCTTCACATAAATAGAGCATCATTTGCATAAATTATAATGCTAATAATCTATTTTCTGTCCAAAATGTGTGTGTGTGTGTGTGTGTGTGTGTGTGTGTGTGCTGTTTTCACTTGGGTAGAAAGAACCACTACGTCAAATAGAATAAGCATCTATTCTGTTGCTTTGAGTACGTGAATAGTTATTAAATTAGAACATGTTGCTTGAGATACAAGTAAATCATCTAGTCAACTCTGATTCCTCACACTCTGATTGGATAGTTCTTACTTACAGTTGTCCATAATATTTATTTCAACTTCATGCAGGTCTGAAATAATCACAGCTCTTATTAAAAACGAGAACTTTTATTTCATGGAGTCTATGACCTCATGTTTTCTAGTTCACATTGTTGTTTAATCATAACAGGTTGGTATTTCATAAATTTGCCTATGTCATATTGTAGTGAAGATAAGAGGAACTGTTGCTTTAAGCAGTATCTTAAGATACTCTGGGGTCCTCTGCATTGGCTCAGCTACTACAAACTGAGGTTTACTGTCGCAGTTCTGTGAACCTAGAACTTCAATGGATATATATTTTTTTAATGATCATGCCTTGGCACAAACTATATGTCAGTAATTACAACAAAAGATGATATTTGAGTGATAAGAACATTTATGTCTACTATGCCAAGGATGTCTGCCCTAATTCCAAGGTTTCAGACTAATACAATCAGTGATCCGAATAAAACCTTCTTTCATTCTTTCCACTTAAGCACAGTGCTGGGTATGTGTCTATTGGCACATGTGCAATCAATGTAGGAACACGGTAATTCTGAGAACTGCCACAGGTGGAGAACATATTTTTAACATGCTAACTCCTCTGCCCAAGCAATCTTTGCAGGTGACTCGATTTCAGCCTGTGTCTCCTCATTCCACATCTCCTCTTCTTTAACACCATTCCCTCAAACATGTCCTCTACTCTCCAGACCAATAGTCAGGTCTACTTTTCTGGACAGAGGTGTTTGACCCAGGGAATCCAAGCCAATTCTGGCTCCTGCCATGACAAACAGAGGAGCGATCAGAGAGAACAGCTCCGCCTCTACAGAACCACACATATCCCATACGCGTCCACCTGCACCAATATCAACATCTCCTTCATTTCCTTTTCCACACCTATCAACATCAACTTCCTCATCAATGTTTCAATGGGTCGTGAACACCAGTGCAATTATTACCATCATCTCAGATGCCACCACTATTTCCTACTTGCTAAGAAGTGGTGTGGTCTGCTGGGAAAAGAGAAACAACTCTGAAGTCAGGCTGAAATACTTTCAAATTATAGCTGTAGTTCCCATTATTTGTGAGACTTGGGCAAGTTCCTTACTTTGAATATTATTCCTTAGCTGCAAAATGTAAATAATACCTTCCACCCATGGTATTGGCAAAAATTAAATGAGATAAAATCCATAAAGAAGCTAACACAGTTGTGGCTCCCAGCTGGTACTCAGCAAATGTAAATTTTATATATTGTGGATCCTCAGTAAATATAGAACAAGTGACTGAATGGATAGCAAAGGGAACCAGATATTCTTAACGAACACTTTATTTCAGCTACAGGTTTTTAAACATTAAGTTGTTGTTAGTAGCCAAAACCTTCCTTCAAGTACAATTGTATGCAGAAGGTCAACACTTAAAAAAAGAAAAATGGAGCTGTTTCAATTAAAGCAGGGATAGGGGTCCTGTGGTCCCTTAGATCGATTTGTCACTGCGCATCAGGTCACCTTTGTCCAGGGACTCCCGAAAGCTCGGTTTGAAAACCACAGATACAGGATATGTTCTTAAAACTAAGTTTTACTATAACCTTTATCTAAGTTCTATTTTTGGTTAGTTCTATTTTCTTTTTGTTAATAATCTAAATAAAATCTTTATCATTACATCTTCTAACTTGTATTGTTGATACATTGGAAAGCTACCTTTATAGATGAGTAAATTATCTTAAAAATTCTTCCAAGTTTTTCAGTTTATTTTACTGGCATTTCCCAAGTACATAATCACATTGGATACAAATAATGATTTTTTTTCTCCTGTTGGTCAGAATTTTAATCCCTTATTTATTTCATGTTTCGGTGTATGCATAAGAACTTCCAAAATAATGTTACATAAAAGTTGTCATGGTACGCATCCTAGTTAGTTCTTGATTTTAATTAGCTTTCTTCTAGGCTAGTTATTCCTACTTTGTTGCCAGAGTCCCAACCCCCTGAAATTCTGATCTAATCGGTCTGGAGTAGTCTCAAGCATCAGTAATTTTAAAAAGCTCCCCAGGTGATGCTTATTTTCAGAGATTGAGACCCTCACCTTGGTTCCAGGTAATTTAGCAGGATATGATGTTGGCTGCTTATTTAATATTGATATTCTTTATCATGTTTAGGAAAAATTTGGTGTTGTTGCCTGTCTAAGGTTTGTTATTTGTTTACTTTAGAAATAGTATTGCAATGATCTATTGAGATTATTGCATTATGCATGTATATAAATATATTTTCCTTATTGGATATACTAAAGTGATGAATAAAACATCCTTGTACTCCCCAGTTAAACTCAATTTGGCCATGGCCATGGTAATTCCTTTATTGTATTATTCAGCTCAGTTTGCATTTATATTTATAATTTATAATGTCTTTTTATGTATTCTCTGTAACAATTATAACATTATGTTTAAGGATTAAGTGTTTGCTATGTTCCAGATACTGTTCTAAGTTCTTTAAATTATTTATATTTCAGTCTTATATCTATGGAAACTGAAGCAGACAATTATTAAATATCTTGCCCTTGGTCATACTGCTAGAACACAGGAGAGCCACAATTTGAACTCAGGTACTTTGATTATAGAGGACATGCTTTAGGGCACTATTTCATGCCACCGGTCCCTGCCATCACATGTCACCTGGATGACACTGAATAACAAGTTCTTTAGCCGCTCACTTCTTCAGTTTACTCATCTGTAAAATGAGGATAATAGTTATCCCTCCCTCATAGGGTTGTAGGAGGAATGTGCAAATGAGTATTTGTGAAATCTCAGAACCTTGCCTGCACTGAGCAAGAACAAAATCAAGTGTTTGTTAAATTGACCCAACCCAGGCAATCTGCACCTGGGTCTTCTATGTGGCCTCTTTGGTATCAGGGTTATACTAGTCTTAAAAAAATGACTTGAATAGCTTTTATAACAACTGACCCTAAAACTTTATTGGAGGAAATTCCATGATTAAAGGCATTTCTTCCTTGGTTTTTTGTAAATTAGTTTTCTACTTTTCCATAATAAATTTGTTATGTACATGTTCTCAAAAATCATGTATTTTCTACTTTATTGGCATAGATTTTTTAATAATAAAAGCTTTATACTGTTATCACTTTTTACTTCCTTAGTTTTGTTTATTTGAATTTTCTTGTGTTTATTAAAAAAAAAAAAACAACCGAGTTCTGATCTTATTAATTTTGTTTTGGATTTTTCTCCCAGCAAACCAATTCTCGTATTTATCTCTTAATGCTATTAGTTTTATAAATAATGTCTGATTTATATATCTATCTTGTTGAGTAGAATGCTTCCTTTACCTAGTTTTGATTCGATCATTTAAAGTAATAGAAAGAATCAAACAGCATAGAATTCCTTTGTGCACTTTCAGTCACATGCAACCATTTTTGTTCTGCACTGTTGCTCATCAACGTGCTTGTGGACTGTTGCTCCAACCACCTCACTCACAGTCAGCCCTTTTCTCAGTCGCAAGTATTCCTTCCCCACTTGTTCTCCAGCCTCTCTCTTCTGGGGCCTCTCTTCCAAAACAACTATTTTCTTGACTCAGTTTATCTCCTTCCAACATATGGTGATTATACATAATTGCAAGGAGGAAGGTGAGGTTACACAATTTTCATTTGTTTTTCTGATCCAGTTGTAGGATACAAACTCATGAAGCAACAACTGATAGTTCTTCCATATACAAACAAGAAGTAACCAGAAAAGTTAATAAAAGAATTGGTGCCGTTTACCATAACAGAAGAAGAAGAAAAGAAAGAGAAAGAAGAGGAGGCGGAAAAAGGGAAGAAGGGAACGAAGAAAAGGAAAGGATGGGAAGGAAGGAATGAGGGAGGACAACAGGAAAAACTTAAGAAATGTGCAGTAACTATACAAAGAAGACTTTCAAAAAACTTTCCCAGAGACATTTTAAAAGAAAAGCAGCTTGAATATAAATGAAGAGCTTTTTAAATTGAAATAGGAAAAGCTAATATTGTAAGACTGTCAATTCTTTCCAAATGAATATGTAAATTTGTTGCAACCCCAATAAAATATTAATTTTTTTAAAAATAAGAGCAGCTGGTTCTAAGATTATTGTATAAATACCAAAATTCAAGCTTAGCCAGAAAAAAATTTCTACAAAGGAAGCATAATGAATTAGGCAAGCTCTACTAGATAATAAAACATATTATAAAGCATATGTGATTAAGCTAAATAAATGAATTGATAGAGAATCCAGAACTAGACTCAAACACATAGGCAAATTCAGTTATGACAAAGGTGACACTTAGAAGCAAATGCATTCTTCAAATGATAGTGATTCTACTCATAAAATTATAATACATTTTTCTTACCAATGTTTTAATTATTACAATATTATACATTTGTTATAGTTACATTTATTATAAATATTATGTACTTTTTAGGCCAGGCACAGTGGCTCACGCCTGTAGTCCCAGCACTTTGGGAGGCCAAGGTGGGTGGATTGCGAGGTCGGGAGATCAAGACCATCCTGGCCAACATGGTGAAACCCTGGCTCGACTAAAAATACAAAAAATAGCTGGGCCTGATGGCACACGCCTGTAGTCCCAGCTACTCGGGAAGCTGAGGCAGGAGAATCGCTTAAACCCGAGAGGCTGAAGTTGCAGTGAGCTGAGATGGTGCCACTGCACTCCAGCCTGGTGGCAGAGGGAGACTCTGTCTCAAACAAACAAACAAACAAATAAATAAATAAAATGTACTTTGTAATATAAATCAGTCTGTAAAGTCCTAGGAAAAAAATTAAGAAATTATTTTATATTCTGGATTGGGGGAAAAGCCTTTTTAATATTTACTGAGCACTGGTTGCCAAGCAATTTTTAAGCACTTTACTTATGTTTATTTATTTAATTCCTACACAATGTTATAATCCCCACTTTACAGATGAGAAACCAAAGCACAAAAAGTTGAAGTAGACTTGGCGCTTGCTCCGATAGCTCAGAAGCAGCAGAGTGGAAGTAGAAAGCCAAATTGTTTTACTCTAGAGCTTGTGTTAACCATTGTGATAAACAAAGTGGAAAAAAGACAAAGATGAAGGCCAGCGGCAGGTCCAAGGCCAGCTTGCTGGGCTCCATCCCTCCTTGGCTGTGATGCATGGGCAGTCCCTGACTGTCATGTCCACAGATGGGTCGTTGTTAGCACAGGTATGAAATGTTGTAGCATTATTATTTATCCTATGAATGAATAGCAAGGTGACCCTGCAGGCAGAAGAAAAAATTGTGTGCTATCTGGAAGTGAGAACCAGGTGATGTGATGTGTGAAAACTGGTTAAGTAATTGTGCTAGACCTGGCAAGACCTTACTCTGGAATTACAAAATGTCATTGCAAACAACCCATGTGTTTCCCACAGAGAAAAGAAAGCTGAAGAGGCAAGCTCACTAAACATCTGCATGCCTGCTGGCCAGGGAGTACTGGGATACTTGTTTAAAATGTACCTATGGTGTGGTTCAGTAAGCAGCAACTTCTGCAGCATTTATGTGTCAGATAGCTCCTTTTTGCTAATCTTCCAACCAAGCCTTCTGAAGAATTACTCCAACACGTTCTTCACTGCCTACTCCAAATTAAATTCCAAATGGAAAAAAAAATTTGATATAAACCTATCTATAAAGTTCTAGAAAAAAACCATGGGGGAATTATTTTTATAATCCAGAGTGAGAAAGACCTTTCTCATTAAGCTCAGATGTTATAATGGAAAAGAAGGGTCATTTTTACTATGTTAAAATTTATGTATGGAAAAAATAAAGTCAAAAGACAAAAATAAATATTTGCTCCATCCATAGCATGCAAAAGACTAATACATTCAAGAGTTTTTTTTTTTTAAATCATGAACAGAGGACATAAACAGAAAATTCACCAGAAAAGAAATATAAATGGCATAAAAATATAAAAAGATGTTCAACCTCAAAACTTTAGATGTTAATTTAAAATAAAAATGAAACAACGCTATCCATCTACTGGACAAAAATCTTTGTTAATGCACAGTATTGATGAGGGGAGAGCAAAGAGACACTTCCAGACATTGAATAGTCTAATTGGTACATCTTCTTTGGAGGACAATTAAAAATGATACTAGTAATAATAATAGAAATAGCTTACATTTTTTTGAGTATCAGCTATGTCAGATAGATATTCTATGTGTTTCAGATATTCTAACTCGTTTACTTGTCATAACAACCAAATGAGGTAGTTTCTATCATTGTCCCTATGAGGACACGGAGGCACAAAATGTTTAAGAAACTTGTTCAAGATTGCATGTGGAGTAAATGCAGAAGTTGAGATTCAAACCCAGAAAGTCTGGAAAATTCAGCCTAAAACACAATATCCACCACATACACAGGAACACACACTAACTATGGGTAACAATGGAAGTGTTAGTTACTTTGACGTAGTAATCATAGTAATCAGTACACAGTGTACATATATGTGTATCACATCAACATGTTGTAAATCTGAATATATATAATTTTTGCCAATTAGATATTTTTAAATTAAAAATAAATAAACCAAGCTTGACAGCATCCATAAAAATTCAAAATTTTTATACCCATTATATTCATTAGGATTAGACTCAGGTAGTGGACATAGTAAAGAAAATAACTGTTGCTTAAATGAGGTAAAAGTTAATTTACCTCTCTCCCAAATAAAATAAAATCTGGAGGTATGTAGCTCAGATTGGCAGGGCAGCTCTTACCCTATGAAGTCCTCAGGAGCCTGGCTCCTTCCAGCTCCCCACTCAACAACCAAAGAGTGTGGCCCTAGGCAGCATGTGAATTACAAGAAGTAATAAAGAATAGAGGACAGAAGGCCTTTGTCATCTGTCTCTCAGGGAAGTTTCTCAGAAGCTGTCATGTGACACTTCCCCTTCCAGTGCTTGGGCTGCAAAGGAGGCTGGGAAATGTAGTCTTAATTCTGGGCAGCCATTTGCACAGCTTTGCATTGTATTACCATGGAAGAGGAAGAGAAGAGAGACTGAGGAACACTTTGCCAGCACTTTCCTTCCTGCTGACACCACAATTCCACTTCTAGGAAAATTTCTACCAGATTAACAGCACATTTGTGTGACAACATATTACATGGATTGTTCCCCACTTATCCTTCTTCTCCCTGCCTACCCTGTACCCTGCAGACTAACTTCCATGGACTGCATCACCTGAGCTTCCCTGTCCCCTGGCTTCCACTTCTATTCAGCAGCTGGGAAGAACTCGCAGAAAACCAGAGAGCAAGAGGAGACAGCAGCCAGGGTATTTTTCCTCGCTCCCACTCTGATGGCTGCAGTTTTGGTACTGGCTGCATTTCTCATCCTGTGGCTGTAGCTCTGTTTGGCTAGCCTCTCCCACAGCCACAGTCTCACTGGCTTCTAGTAACACTGCTCCCTCCCCTTGTCCCTTCATGCCTGGGGTGGTGAAGGATTACCACTGTTGGGAGTTCCTGAGTATTTAGCCATTTATTGCTGCTTCCATTCATCCTGCCAGCACCTGTGTAAATAGTACCTCTGTTATTAAACTCTTCAGGTAAGCTTGGGATACGCCATCTGCTTCTGCTGGACCCTGACTCACACACATATGTGCAAGGGCTTTCATGACAGCAGTGCTTGAAATAGTAATAGACCAAAACAAATTAAATATTTATCAATAGGGAACTGATTAAATATCATGCAGTTATAGTAGGAATATAATGTAGCAGTTTAACACATAATGTCTCACTATCATGTACAGTTAAAAATATGCTAAGAAGGTAGATCTCACATTATGTGTTCCAATTATGCTAAAATAATAATAATGTCTTTATGAGCTAAAATAGAGAGCTCTCGACAGGATGCTACCAACTATATTTTAAAATATAGATATAGATGTACAGTTAGGTTTGGATTTAGATAGACTTGTGTGGTGTATTATAAATGTATATATTATATGCATTTATATACTTAAAGGTTTTGGGGAAAAGACTAGAAACTGAGACTAGTGGTCACCCCTGGGAAAGAATAATGGAGGACAGGGTAGGACAGAGCTTTACTTTCACTCAATATCCTTTTATACTCAGTGAATTTTTACTACATATATATTACCTTAAAAACCATTTAGAGAAAAAAATATTATTTTCCTTAGAACACGTATAATAGGAAAACATATGAATAAGAGAGTAGCATTCCTTTGAGATTCCATTACTATAAATAGGATTCCAATTTTCTGTCCCTGCCACTGTCTGCCCTCCCATGCCCCTCCTCCCTTACAGGGCCACACCAAGGGCCTTCCCTAGTAATGAAGGGCAGTACCTCCTTCCCTGGATCTACTGTGGTCCTTAATATGTTCTCCCTCTGCATTGGCATCAATTAATGGAGCACATGTTCTGTTCCAAAGCTGTAGGAGGTGCTGGAAATCAGGAGAATGAATAATCCCTGTCCTCGGAGAGATTGTTTCCTATGGAGGGACATAAAAGTGTAAGAGGCGTCAATAGAAGTGAATGTAGAGATCAACAGGGCACAGAGAGGGTGTGGTCAATTGTAATCAGGGACTATAATGGGGAACTGGATGGATTTCCTGAGAGGTGACAGAGGAAAGTGGTGGTGATGGTAATAAAAGGAGAGTGAGGTGCCCTCCCAAGACAAGCAAAATAGAAGGGCATTTAAAGCAGCAGAAACAATGTAACTCGAAGCGGAACACTTAAGATAATTTAAGACTATTAATGGAAGATTAAAACAGGGAGTTGAAGGTCATTGGTGTCATCATCATCCTGGAGAGAATCAAAAGGGAAGGATAGAAGAATGGGTTAAGATTGTCTATTACAGTCATTATTTGGGAAAGAAAAATTAAGACTAGCTAAATGTTTGATTACTACTTTACACTGAATTAAAATGTGATCATATTAAGATGCTGCATCAAAATGTTCTTGTGCCTTTTGGGGAAAAGACACATAGGCATGAAATAAGGCGGCACATTGGAGAAATTGCTGATAGTTCTTGGGGCATGACAAATAGCCAGGGAGTAATAAGGCTGCAGAGGTAAGGGCAGAGGCTGTATGACAAAAGTCTTTTCTATCATTCTGGAACAGCCAGTATTTGGCTGGTCAGTGATGTAATTAGTTGTGCATGTTAGAAAGATCACTAGGAGTATGGAGTGAGGCCAATTAAGAGATCGTGGCACTAACCCTAAGCAAAGGTGGAGAAAGGACAGGCACACAAGAAATGTTGATGCAGAAGAATCAGGAGAAGTTATTAGTTGAAGCACAGAGGTGAGGAAACAGGAGAAATGGAAGAAATCTATATTTTTGTTTACCAAACTGGTAGGGGTGCCATATACTGATAAAGAATAAAGGATGAAAAAGCCTGGGGAGAAAGTGTGGAGCTTGAGGTTACCTGTGAGTTCCAACTTACAAGTAACCACCCCTGACCAGGTATCCCACTATCTTACCCCACAGTTATGATATTTCACTTATTATCTCTTCCTATATTCAATCTCTTTGCTCTGCTCTTCAATCCTTAACTCTTCCGTCTCCTTCTTACCACAATTTTGCCTGCTTAATGCCTACTCCCTCTTTAAGAATTAGATCAAGCCACCTTCCATCCAGGAAGCCCCTCATGACACTTTATTTTCTTCCAATGAAGGCTGAGTTAGGTGGCTTTTCCTCCCATGATCTTGTAATGTTCTGTGTTTATTTCTGTCATTACACCTTAATGCACATCAAATTGTTTTTCCTTTACAGATCAGTTTCCTTTACATGATGTTAAGCTCCTAATGGGTAGGATCTGTATCTTCCTCTCTAGTTTCTCCAGCATATAGCACAGTGTTTATTAGGATGTGATAGGCACGCAGTCATTGTTGATGGAATGAGTAAGTTATGAGCAGGAGAAGAAACATTTCTTTCTCCAAGACTTGGATGGGAGCATTGGAAGGTGTTGAAAGTTGTAGTTGTTAGGGGCCAAATGAGGGTGTGAAGGTGTGAGGAAGTGAAAGACTACAAGTCTACATCATGCTGAAGAAGAGAAATTGTGGGGTAAGATAGTGGGATTCCTGGTCGGGGTGGCACTTTTGAGAGACTAGGGTGTTTACTTTAGATTCCTGAGTTGGACCTCTTTTTTGGGGTGATATCAGAGCCCAGATTGTGGTGTAGCCATGGAAGGAGGTTGCTAAAGGGACCTGGAAATTAAGGTTATAGGAATCAGAAAATTAGAGAACTTTAAAGCTGCATATTGAACCTATTGTACCAGGATTCTGAGGTTACCCACAATAAAGGCAGGAAGGGGATGAGAAGAAGATAGGAATTGGGTTCCAGCGAGTCCAGTGAACAGTGGGTGTGCCCAGGGATGGAGGAGATGGAGTGAGGCCGATCGAGGCAGGAATCTCAAGGGAAAATGGAAGAGTGTTCTGCATGAGAGTTGGAAGGCAATGGTCTGCGGTGGTGATGGGGAGTCTGTAGAATACTAACTGGCCTCTCCCTAACTCTGAAGTTTTCTTCATACTGGAGCACCCTCTCCAACCTCTAGAGATTAGGCAGTCTTTATCTTTGCTCTTTCTTCTGATGCCTTGATTCAGCTTTCCGGGATGATTCTTGATTTAAGTCCCTGGCCTTGTGTTATTGTTTTTTGTGTTTCTCTAGGTATCACTCTACACTTGCAGAATGCTACAATGCCTTTTCTCATACACCAAATCTGTCCTGTTTTTCATTTCCTTAATGAAAAACTAATATGATTAACTCTGCTGTGAATAAACTAGACTTCCCACTAGCTAACGGTCTTGGTCCTTTTTTTTTTTTTTTTTTTTCTATAAAGAAATACCTGAGGCTGGGTAATTTATAAAGAAAAGGGGCTTATTTGGCTCATGGATCTACAGGCTTACAGGAAGCATGGTGCCAATATCTGCACCTGGCAAGGTCATCAGACTGCTTCCACTCATGACAGAAGGTAAAAGAAAGGTCGAGGCAGGACTGTGTGCAGAGATCACATGGCAAGAGAGCAGAAGAAAGAGAGAGAGAGAGGAGGGAGGTGCCATGCTCTTTACAACAGCTGGTTCTTGTGGGAACTAAGAACGGGAACAAACTCACTCTTGCACCTAGCCATTAGTCAGGGATCCACCCCCATGATCCAGACACCTCCCACCAGGCCCGATCTTCAACAACAGGAATCAAATTTCAACATGAGACTTGGTGGGGCCAAACAACCAAGCCAAATATTCAGGCCATAGCAACGATAATGAACTGACATGCTACTGTGCGCAAGAAATATATTTGCATGCAAAAGATCCTCCTAGATAAATGATGGCATAATCCAATCTACCCTACAAAGTCAATAAATAAGGAGGCCTTGTTGGTGTACCTCAAAGCACGTACCCGTGTATTTTCTAGAGCTGCTGCTTTTATGAGTTTAAATCCCATGTGAGCAGTTATCTCGACAGCAAATTGTTTTAAGTTAGAAAGTGAAAGATAAACAGAAATACAGATATGTTGAACTGTTGGGAAGAAAGAGTAGAATACAGGTATTGATTGACTTACAACCTATGTAACTTACGACCATTCGACTTTACGACCACAATCGCTAGCCACGACTGCTCCCCGTCTGGCAGCGCAAACGTTGCCCAGCTGGGCGTACGGCAGTGCAGACCAGCTTCCGGCAGCACTACCATCTCCATGTGCACCATTTCAACCGTTATCCCAGACTCGGTATAGCAATTTGTGTTTTGTGTCTTGGATATTTTTTATCAAACCCCTCCCAAGAGGTCTACCAAGAGGAAATTGTCTTTGTGTACACCTCAGCCTGGCAAGAAGGAAAGAAAGGCCATCGATCTCGACATGAAAATGAAGGTAATTAAGCAGTACGAAGGAGGAAAGAAAGTGAATGTGATCGCACGTGATACAAAGTTATCACACTCGACTGTGTCGATGATTGTGAAAGATAAAGAAAGAATTCGTGAAGCTGTGAAAGGTTCTGCACCCATGCGGTCAACAGTTATAACAAAGCAACGAAGCGGGCCCATCCACGAAATGGAGAAATTGCTATATATTTGGATGGAAGATCAAATTCAAAAACGGACACCATTAAGTCTTTTTACTGTGCAGATGAAGGCGAGAAGTCTATTTCAGACTCTGAAGGAGCGTGCTGGAGAAGATTACAGTCAAGAATTTGTAGCAAGCACTGGCTGGTTCCAGAGATTCAAGAAAAGATTCCAAATGCATAGTGTTCGAGTGACTGGAGAAGCAGCGAGTGTAGATCAGGAAGGAGCACGTAAGTTTGTTGATAGTCTGGATGAATTAATTACAGATGAGGGATATCTAGCAGAACAGATTTTCAATGTTGATGAAACTGGATTGTTTTGGAAACGGATGCCAGCATGCACTTATATTCACAAAGAGGCCAAAAGCATGCCGGGATTTAAAGCATTTAAGGATAGGCTAACTCTGCTGCTTGGCGGGAACATCGCAGGGTTTAAGCTGAAGCCATTCTTAATTTATCACTCAGACAACCCCCATGCGTTCAAGAATGTTAACAAGCACACACTGCCCGTCTACTTTCGTTCTCAACGTAAAGCATGGATGACACAAGGATTGTTTGAAGACTGGTTTATGAACTGTTTTATTCCTCAAGTTCTAGAATATTGTTTGGAGAAAGATATTCCTTTCAAGATTTTATTGCTACTCGATAATGCACCTAGACACCCACCACATCTAGGCAATCTCCATCCAGATGTAAAATTTGTTTTTCTTCTGCCAAACATGACTCCACTCATCCAGTCTATGAACCAAGGTTCGATTGCTACATTAAAGGCCAACTATCTCCGAACCACCTTCGCTCAAGCAATATCTGCTATAGATGCTGACTCAGAACTAACATTGCGAGATTTTGGGAAACACTACAACATTTTGATGTGTATCAAGAATATCGCTACCACCTGGGAGGCTGTGACGAAAAAGTGCACGAATGGCATCTGGAAAAATTGCGTTAAGCACTATGTTAATGATTTCGACGGATTTGACAGTGAACATGAACTTGAAATGATTTGGGAAAAAATAGTAAAACTTGCTAAAGACCTTTCTTTGGAGTGTGAAATGGAAGATGTCGAAGATTCTTTGCTAGACAAAGAATCCAGCGAGCTTACAAATGAAGAGCTAATCGAACTGGAAGAAGAAAGAGCGGCAGAAGAAGAAAGAAGAGAAGCAGAGAAAGAAGAGGAGGAGCCAGAAAGAAAGTGCACCACTAAGGGATTATCAGACAGTTTATCTTTACTGAATAAACTTCTTATACATTTCGAAGCAATGGACCCAAACATCGAATGATTTGCAAGGATTGAACGGATGGCGCACAATGTGTTTTGTCCGTATCGTGAAATTTATGAAGAAAAAAAGAAACATACAATTCAGACAAAGCTCACCATGTTTATGAAAAAACCAACTCCGGTAACCCCAACTGCTGCCTCAGATGACAACATCAACGATCCGGAGCCAAGCACCAGCGGCCAATAAAATGTTTCATACATGTTTATATATTTTGATATGTTTTGCAATTGGGAAAATGTTTCCTATGGTATTTTTTACACCTGTATTTTGTATTTTTGTATGCACCTGTATTTTGTAATTTTGTGTGTTTTGCAAATATTAAACCAGTTGTACTGGTAATGCAGTGTTTTACTTACACCTGATGAATGTAAAAATAAGAAACAAAATGGTATAGAGATGATACAAATGGCATAAAATGAACAAAGAAAATTATGATATATAACAATAATGAAAGAAAATTATGATAAAATATGACAAAGATTTTTCTAACATCATTTCACAGTACTGTACATATAGCCTACTCAACATACGACCAAATCGTGTTATGACCGGTCTGTTGGAACCAATCGTGGTCGTAAGTCGAGCACTAGCTGTAAGTGTCCTAAGCCGACAGTCATTCATGCAAGAAAGCCTATGTTCCCAGGTTTCAGTTTAAGCAATTTGTGGGTTATACCATTAAAAACATCTCTGTTCTGCCTGGGCATGGTGGCTCATGTCTATAATCACAGCACTTAGGGAGGCTGAGGCAGAAGTATCACTTGAGCCCAGAGGTCAAGACCAGACTGGGCAACAAAGTGAGACACCCATGTCTACAAAAAATTAGGTGAGTGTGGCTGCGCATACCTGTCATCCCAGCTACATGAGAGGCTGAGGCAGGAGGATCACTTCAATCCAGGAAGTTGAGGCTGCAGTGAGCCATGTTTGCACCACTGCACTCCAGCCTGGGCAAAAGAGCAAGACCATGTCTCAAAAAAATAAAATGAAATTCTCTGTTCTTGCCTTCCTCTTTATGCTCTGTCTGTACCTGGCTACCATGAAAACTGCCTGACATCTGCTAAAACAATTCTGTCAACAACATATGGTAATTGAGTACCCCTAAAATATTGTACTAGGTGTGTGGATAGAGAATATCACGTATAAAATATGGTCCCTGTCCTTAAGAATCTTAAGAGAGAACTAAGACAAGTAGACACGAACAAGTAAAAGTCAGAACCTGTGTTAAAGCAATACTACTTTCTTTCAGCATCAAGGATCCAACACTATATTGCTCTATTGTTAGTATTGCCAATGCATTAAAAAGTTCGTTTGAGCATTGGAATCTTGTGGAAGGCTGGCTTCTTCTGAGTACTCAGAAAGCAATACAACTTTCCCAAACCTGTTCATTATGACATCAGCCAGTCATATGGTGACTGTCAGATCAGCAGGTTCCTCATCCTCCACTTCCTGCAGAATCTGCTGGCACTTCTGTCTGTCTATGATACCACCTGGCTTAACAAAGTAGGTCAGACAAGGCTCTTGGCTCAGACAATGACAGGCACTGGAACATGCTGTAACTGAAAGAGACTGTGATAACATCTTCCGTACAGACATAAGACTAGAAATCAACAAGAAGGTGACAGCTAGAGTCTTTCTTTTTATCTTTAACCCATTTTCCTCTTTCTGTGTTATATAGCCTGTGTTCTAATAAAATATACAAATTCAACACATTTCTGTTATTTCACCATAGAGTGTTACAAAAATACTATCTTACATTGTGGAGTACATTTTCATTAACTGTACAAAATTCTTCCAGGTCTATGAATTCTTTTTATCCTCAAAGAAAACTCCAAAGAAGTATTATTGGCCCAATTTACACAGGCCTGACTTCAGGTTGAGGTCCCTCTCCACTTCACCATTAGAGTTGAGTTAGCAGTCATATTACTCACCCTCAGGGATAGGAGCTCCCTTCCTTGTAGGGCAGCCAAGCCTACTTCTAAATGTCACCACCCTCTCTGCTTCTCTTGATCCTACTTCTCCCATCTGCCAACTCTTTCTACTGATTCTCTGCATAGAATTCAGTTCAATGAAATTCAATAGGCAATTAGTGGATGTCAGCCACAGGCCAAACACCATGCTAGGAATGGAGGTTCCTAAATTAACACCCTCGAGAAGTGGCTAGACAACTGGGGAGACAGAAAAGCAAATTATTATAATATGGCAGCTATTACAATAGAGGGATGCACACAGTACCTCCATAGTTCCAAGAAGGGAATACTTAAGTCTGCCTGATAGGCTTAAGTAAGTGGCAGTTGAGTCAGAAGTTGAATTAACAAGGTTGAGGGGGCATTCTAGGGAGATGGATCAGCCTGTGCAAAGGTAAAGGAGTGGGGCACTATAAGAATTTCAACTTAACTCCCCTGTCATCATTTAACACCCAAATGCAATTGGAGAAAAGCACGTTTCCCTTACTTCAAGGCCACTGACTATAAGGGAGGTCACTAAGCCACTCGCTCACTCACGCACAGCCGTAGACTTCTATTCTAGAACTTCTTTCTCTGCATACCTCCAAATATTCCCAAGCCCCTTCATCAGCCTGCATCTGACAACTTTGCTCACTATTTCACTGAGAAAATCGTATCAGTGAGAAGAGAACTTGCAAAATCACCAGCCAGCACATCTACCTCCCACCTCGTCTATTCCCATGTATTCTGCTCTCACCAAGGTTAATCCAGGCGGACTGTTCATCCCTCTCTGTGCTAACTCATCGAACACTAGACATGAGGGATTCTTGCCTTCTCAAGGCCATTGCTGCAAGCAATTTTGCCACTTTCCCATATCATTATTTCCCTAAGCATATAAAAATGCTATTATTTCTGTTGAACTCACTCCAATTAAGCTTTTCCTCCACACTGCTGAAACTGCTTCTGCCACATGCTGATGATCTCTACATTGTGAAACCCAATCGCCATTCCTTTGATCTCATCCTACTTGCCCTGCCATCAGCATTTGACCCATTTGATCCCTCTCTCCTTGAAACTTGTTCTTCACTTGACTTGAGGAATTGATTCCCTCCTGATAGTCCTCTTTCTCCTCCTCCTTGAGTTTCTCCACCCACTCCAGCACCCTTGGCTGATTTCTCTGCATCTTTCCTAGGACTCAATTCTTATACTTTTCTTCCTCATCTACTGCTCTCATTCCATAGGTGATTTCATTCAAGCTCACAGCTTTGAGTGCCAAGTAAAACACTGATGATTCCCTCCTGAACCTCCCCTCTGAACTCTGGGCTTCTAAATCCAAGTCTATACCCAAAATGAAGCTTGGATGTATGATAGGCATCTTAAAATCACCAAATTAAAACACCAACTCCTAATATTTTCCCTAAAAACCACCTTTCCTTGATATCTAACAATAAATGGAAATTACTCCTAACCTATGGCTCAGCCCAAAAAACTTAGTGTGTGGTTTTTGTTTTTTTTTTTTTTAGACAGGGTATCACTCTGTACCCAGGCTGGAGGACAGTGGTGTGATTTTGGTTCACTGCTGCAACCTCCACCTCCCAGGCTCAAGCAATCCTCCAACCTCAGCCTCCCAAGTATCTGGGACTACAGGTGCATGCCACCATGCCCAGCTAAATTGTTGTCGTATTTGTGGTAGAGATGAGGTTTCACCATGTTTCCCAGGCTGGTCTCTAACTCCTAAGCTCAAGCAATCTGCCCACCTCTGCCTCCTAAAGTACTGGGATTACAGGTATGAGCCACTGTACCCAGATATCATCCTTGATACCTTTTTTTTTCTCTCAGATCCCACATTCATTTCACCAGCAAATCCTATTACCTCTACCTTCAAAATACACACAGAATCATAACACTTCTCATCATCTCCACCACTTCCATCCTTATTCAAGCCAAGGACATTTCTAGATTATTACAATGCCCTCTTCATCTGTCTCTCTGATTAAGTTCATACCTCTCTTCCAGACAGTAACTAGAGTAATTCTTTTTTAATATAAATTAGATCAGGCCACTCAACTGATTTACCATCTCACCTGGACTAAAAGCCCAAATCTTTCAATGACCTTTGCATCTTACATGATGTGTCCTCCACCACCTCTTTGACTAAATGAATGAATGAGCAAATGAGTGAACGAATGGTAGGGGAGAGCATATTGGGATCAAAGCGAGGCTAGACATTTTTAGTCAAACTAATGAGCTCATACTTTATCTGAATAGAATGGATAATGAACAAAAGTTAAGAGGTTTACTAAGATAACTATCTCCAATAAATTCTATTTCTAGGGTCCAATCCACATGTCACCTTCTATACCAATCTTAACTTCATTTCTCTGCCAATCTTCCACCTGCACTCAGAAATCCAGCCCCTTTGCTATTCCTTTAATATGCCACATATCCAAACTTCCATTTCTTTGTCCTCTTTGGTCCTTTTGCCTGGAATGTCCTTTTGATCTGAAACATGTTTAATCCTGCATCTAGACTAGCCTTAAGTTCTATCTTTTTGTGAATCCCTCCCTAACCATCCCAGAAAGAGTAACATCTTTTCTCCTTTGGGCTTCCGGAGTATATCTTACCCATCTCTAGTACAGATTTTATCACATCACTATAGTTACTTGTTTACACACGGGCAAGTCCCAGGAGGACAAGATCCATGATCAGTTCTTAGACGGGGCTCCTGCACTTTGCTCACCCAGAATCTTCAACCCAGTAGATGCTAAATACCTGTGTTTTAAATGAAAAGGAACTAGGAAAATGAAATGAAAGTTAATGGAGGAAAATGTGTAATAGAAGCTAGGAAAGCAGGTGTTGTCAAAATGAAAAGAGAAAGGATTTTCAGGAAGTAAGAGGTGCTTAATACTTTCAAGATATAAATAAGCCAACAGAAGTCATTGTATATAACAAGTAGGAAAGACTTAGAGATGTAACAGCTGAGGTTCCGCAGCATATAACGGAAATCACTTTATATTTAAGCAGAAAGTGATTTAATATGAGGAATTAGATGCTGATAACATCTTTAGAAGGGCTGAATAAATGGGCTGTAGGCTGTGTCCTCTGGAATCCCAGAACAACACTCAGAATTGTCCTGCCAGTGTAACCTGGATCTCTCCCACAATGGGAGGGCTAAAAACAAGATGGTGGCCACTGGAGCTGTTGGCTTCAGAGCCATTACACCTGCTAGCTCTGCATGAGCCCAGGCAGGTGCCCTATACCTGCCTCTTGATACCAATGACTGGCCCCTAGAATCTCTGCTAATGCTGCTGCAGAAAAACACACCTCTGTGACCATGTGCATTAGTTTTCTGTTGCTGAATAATAAATTACCACCAACTTTAATGGCTTAAAACAATATCCATTTATTATCTCACTTCTGCAGGTCAAAAGTCCAGGTGGGTTTGGCTGGGTTCCCTGCTTAGGGCCTCCCCAGGCAGAAGACAAGGTGCAGCAGGCTGGGTTCTTATCTGGAGGCTTTGGGGAAATATCTACTTCCAAGCTCATTCAGGTTTGGCAGAATTCAGTTCCTTGCTATTGTAGGACTAAGGTCTTTCTAGAGACCATTCCCTTGCATGAACTTTTTTACAGGTTCTCTCACAGCATCACAGCTGGCAGCAAGATCCCTCATGTGGGATTCCCCAGTCCCCCAACACTAATCTCTCTGACTTCCTTTACTGCCTCCAGCCGAGAAAATTCCGTGCTTTTGAATGGGTTCATGTGATGAGATTAGGCCCGCCCAGATCACCTCTCTATTTGAAATCAGCTGTGCCAGATAACAGTATGATCACAGCAGTAGTGTCTCTTCATAATCATATGTTCCAAGATTAGGGTATAGAACCTTGGGGGCTAGTTTTAGAATTTTGCCTACCACATTGTGCTTGCCAGAAACAATATAGCCAATAGATATACCTTTCATTAGTCAGAGGTCTCCACAGAAACAGAATCAATGGGATACATTTCTATAGAGAAAGAGATTTATTATACAGAGCTGGTTCCCATGATTATGGAGTCTGACAAGTCCCAAGATCTGCAAGGTGAGTTGACAAGCTGGAGACCCAGGAGAGCTGATGATGTCATTTCAGCGTGAAGCC
The DNA here is from genome assembly GCF_001604975.1 of Cebus imitator. Taxonomy (NCBI): domain Eukaryota; kingdom Metazoa; phylum Chordata; class Mammalia; order Primates; family Cebidae; genus Cebus; species Cebus imitator. The sequence continues at coordinate 1,002,326 of NW_016107865.1, forward strand.
CAGCAGTGTCAAGGACCAGGAAGAACCAATGTTTCAGTTTGAGTCCAAAAAAAAAAAAAAAAAAAAAAAAAAAAAAAAAAAAAAAAAAAATTGAGGTCCTAGTTTGAAAGAAGTCATGCAGTAGGAATTCCCTACCATTCATGGGAGTATCAGGCATTTTGTTCCATTCAGGCCTTCAACTGATTGCATGAGCCCACCCACATTAAGGAGGGCAATCTGCTTTATTGTCTACTAATAAAAATGTTAATCTCATCCAAAAACACCTTCACAGGAGCACTCAGAATGATGAGGTGTTTTTCATTGTTGTTTGCTTGCTGAAATGGGATCTCACTCTGTCACCCATGCTGGAGTACAGTGGTGAGATCTTGCCTTACTGCAACCTCTGCCTCCCTACGTAATCCTCCCACCTCAGCCTCCTGGGTCACTGAGACCACAGGCTCATGCCACCATGCCCAGCTAATTTTTTTGGTAGAGACAGGGTTTTGTCATGTTGCCCAGGCTGCTCTTCAACTCCTGAGCTCAACAGTCTGCCCACTTTGTCCTCCCAAAGTGGTGGGATTATTGGCATGAGCCACTGCTCCTGGCCTTAGAATAATGATCGACCAAATATCTGGGCACATTTAATTAACCATCACACCTTCCAAATCTCAGGCAAGTACTACATATTAGATTGGCTGAACCTAAGTCCAATCCAGAGCTCCAGGTACAAGGGAGTCAGGCAGCTTAGAAAGACACATGGGAAGAGTGTCTTTCAAACATTTTTATCCCACACTGTTATAGGAAATGCATATTTTATCATACCCAGTACAAGCACACATATATGAGTACATGAAATAAAATTTTTATAAAACATTACTTACTCTTACTAAGTGCAATGTATTCTGATATTTTCGTTATGGTTCTATTTCATTTTTTAAAAAGTTCAACCTATTAAAATATATTTGATAAAGAGGAACTGTATTAATGTACATTTAAGGTGTACAACCTGATGTTTTGATATATGTACACATTGTGAAATAGTTTCTATTTTATTTTAAATCACTCTGATCTTGACGCACTAAATTGTTTCATGATCTTCCAACAAATGAGGTATCAGGAAGGCAGGCTGATTTTGAGGGTCAATCTACTGTACCCATTACAAATGACCTTAGGAAAGCCATTTTTTTTTCAGTTATATGTCTTAAAATGCCTGGAAAATAATAACAAATTTGTTAAGTTGAATTGGCTATAGAGACTGGGCTTTAAATTCAAACTGACTATAGACTGAGAAAAGTCTGAATCTTTTTACAGTATAGGTCCCTGAGTATTTAATAAAATAAAAGATGGATATCAAGGAATGCCCTTTTGCCCACTCCCGACCTCAGGAAGGCTAAATTTGAAAATCCACTGGAATATATGGGACCCATTTTTAAGGGGTAATAAAATAACTACTAAGTCAGTGTTCACGTACAAAGTGAACATGAACAAAGTAAACACGATGAAACATAGTTGTTGAAGCACGTAAAAATTGTCAGCTTCTGAACCACTTATAAGAAGTATTAAGTGCCGGGCGCGGTGGCTCAAGCCTGTAATCCCAGCACTTTGGGAGGCCGAGGCGGGTGGATCACAAGGTCAAGAGATCGAGACCATCCTGGTCAACATGGTGAAACCCCGTCTCTACTAAAGCTACAAAAAATTAGCTGGGCATGGTGGTGCGTGCCTGTAATCCCAGCTACTCAGGAGGCTGAGGCAGGAGAATTGCCTGAACCCAGGAGGCGGAGGTTGCGGTGAGCCGAGATCGCGCCATTGCACTCCAGCCTGGGTAACAAGAGCGAAACTCCGTCTCAAAAAAAAAAAAAAAAAAAAAAAAAAAAAAAAGTATTAAGTGACTGCCTTTGATTACCATGTCAATGCTTAAGGCACAATTTAGAGAATGTTGTTACTAAGACAATCCTCCCTTCAACAAGTTCCCAGGTTTCATATTTCTGTTCCACACCCCCAAGATGGTGAGCTGTGTCACTCCAGGAGGAAAGGCTCAAGTGAAGAATTCATCAATTTTCTACCTCTCTATCTCTCTTACAAAACTACTTTCTGGAAAAATGACTTATTTGTTTAAGTGTTTGATTTTTGTTATTTGAGCAAGCAGTAAGCATATTCATGAATGCATTTTCATTTAACTGCACTCATGTTCCAAGCAGCTTACGAGGGTCAGCCCAGAGAGGTCAACCTGAATCAATTCTCCATCTCTGTTGCCACGTCACTGCAGAGTTTCACGTGGTCAGATTTCATTATCTGACTGTGAAAAAATTAAGAATTTGGCTTTCCTAAACAAGAAACGTATTATAGAATCTTCTTTATTCACTTACATAAGAGTGTGAATGAAGGACAAATAGGGGCATTGTCTGATACAGAAAGTAAAATTTTAAGGTTAGGTAGCTTGTGGTTGTTTTGTTTTTGTTTTTGTTTTGTTTTGTTTTTTTGAGTCGGAGTCTTCCTCTGTCACCCAGGCTGGAGTGCAGTGGTGCAATCTTGGCTCACTGCAACCTCTGTCTCCCAGGTTGAAGCTATTCTCCTGTCTCAGCCTTCCACGTAGCTGGGACTACAGGGGCATGCCACCACGCCTGGCTAATTTTTATATTTTTAGTAGAGATGGAGTTTCACCATGTTAGCCAGGATGGTCTCGATCTCCTTACCTCATAATCTGCCTGCCTCGGCCTCCCAAAGTGTTGGGATTACAGGCATGAGGCACTGTGCCTGGTCGCTTGTGGTTGTTTTTAACAAAATCTACAAATTGTTTAAAAATGAGAGTCTTGAAATAAGTGAAATTATGATGGCTTAGGGAACTTTTACTGGTAGTATTATCAAATATCTGGATATATGCTCCATACAGGAGCAATAAATTTCAATCATTTGTTTAAGAAAGATTTAATGAGCACCTCCTATGTGGTGTTTATTGTTCTACTATAAATGCAAAGGTGATCAAAACAAATCAGGTTTTGCTCATTATATAGCAGGAAGAGGCAGAAGATAACTGGGAAACATAATGAATGGATCAGCCGCATCAGAGTTGCCTAAGGCAAACACACACTATGCCTCTATACCATAGTTCCAAGAACTATGACACATTTCTCTAATTGCTACATATCCTAACTGCTAGAGTGTTTCCCTTTCTCCCAACTGCATTTATTTTTCAAGAAAAGGAATACTGAGGATTCAGAGAATCAGTGGATGCCTGAAGATCAGTTTTCAAAATTGAGCAAATTGAGCAATGCCACAGTAGTCCTGGAGGTTGACAAGATCTAATAGCATACTTTACACACACACACACACACACACACACACACACACACACACACACACACAGCTTCACTGAAGTATAATTAACATATAGTAAATGCTTGCTTTGGTTTGAATGTGTCTCCCAAGATCATGGGTGGGAAACTTAATCTCCACTGCAATAGTGTTGGGAGGTGGGGACTAATAAGAGGTAACTGGTCATGAACACTTTGCCTTCATGAATGGGATTAATGTTGTTCATCCAAGAGAGTAAGTTTGTTAACTGGGGAGTGGGCTTTTTATACAAGTGAGTTTGGCCCCCTCTTGCTCTCTTGTGTGCTCTTTGCCCTTCTGCCTTTCTCAGTGGGATGACACAGCACAAAAACCCTCACTGGATGCCTTTGGAATTGTTTGCATCTTCAGGTACTCTTGGACTTCCCAGGCTCCAGAACCATAAATCAAATAACATTCTGTTTATTATCAGTTATCCAGTCTGTGGCATTCTGTTATAGCAGTATAAAATGGATTAAGATGCTGTACATATTTAAAGTACCCAATTTGATAAGTGCTGACATATGCATATACCCATGTCAACATCACCATATCAAGGTAAAGGACATATCTGTCACCTCTAAAAATGTCCTTTGTTATCCCTCCATCCTACACCTCCCAACGCCCAGCCCTAGGCAATCACTTGTCTGTTTCCTGCCACTATAGATTATCTTACATTTCCTAGAATACCATATCAACAAAATTATACAGGACATTCTCTGTCTTTCTCTCTTGTGAGCAGTCTGGCTTCTTTCACTCAGAATAATTATTTTGAACTTTAGCCACACCGTTCAATGTATCAAGAATTCATCACTGTTTTCCTTATTCATTAAAACATCGTGCACATTGAGATTGTGCCCACATTTTACCTAGTATAAATTAAGCTTCTATAGACATTCCTGTAAAATGCTTTGTATGGATATGCTTTGATCTTTTTAGTGACAATACCTGGAAGTATATTGGGTCACATGCTGGGTGTATGCTTAAATGTTTTTTAAAAACTACCTATCTGTTTTCCATAGTGGTTATATTTTTACAATCCCATTAGTGCATGAGAGTTCCACTTACCACATCATTTAGTAGGTCAGTGTTTTAAACATTCTAATAGATGTGTAGTATTATCTCATTGTAGTTTTTATTTGCATTTCCCCTAAGGCCTTATGATGTTGAGCAGCTTTTTGCTTTTTATGCACTTACTTGCCATTCATATGTCTTCTTTGGTAATGTGTTTGTTCAAATCTTTTGCTCATTTTTAATTGGATTATCTTCACAATATTGAGTTTTGAGAGTTATGTTCTGGATACAAGCCCCTTGTCACATGTCACTTGCAAATATTTCCTCCCAGCCTGTGTCTTTTCATCTAATACTTTTAAAAGTCTTTAAAAAGTAAAAGTTCTTAGTTTGAGAAGGTCCATTTTTTTTTTTTTTGTAATGAATCATGCTTTTGGTGTTGTAACTAAGAAATCTGCCTAATCCAGGGTCACAAAAATATTTTTTAATATACTTGAAAGATGTTTCTCCATTGTATTCTAGATGATATTAGTTCTATTGAGAAATCTGCTTTTATTTGTATTTTTTCCTGGGTTCTTTTAAGATTTTCTTTTTATTTTCAAATTTAAGCAATAAATCAATAAATGAAGTGACTTAGCATAGTTTTCCTCATGTTTTCCTGTGTTTACAGTTCACTGCGCTTACTAAATCTATACATTTATAGTTTTAATCAACTTTAAAACTTCTTGTCCATTACTTATTTAACTATTTTTTCTACCTGTCTTACCCCTTGGTGATCCAATTACACTTGAAGTATTCTTTTCTCTATGTGTTTTATTTTAGATGGATTCCATTGCTATGTCTTCAAGTTCTCTAATCTTTTATTCTAAAATGTCTAATCTCCCATTAATCCTACCTAGAAATCTTAGATGAGATTTTTCATTTTAGTCATTATAGTTTTCATCTCTAGAAGTTTATTTCGGATTTCTTAACCAGCCTGTCTTTACTTAACAAGCTCAATCTGCACTCTAACTTCTTAACATATGGAATATGGTTATAATAACCATTTTAATGTTCTCTACTAATTCTATTATGTGCATAATTCTGGGGTCTGTTTGGACTATCTGATTTTGCCTGTTATTATGTGTTATATTTTCCAGTTTGTTTGCATGCCTGGTAATTTCTGATTGGATGCCAAACATTGTGAGTTTTACCTTAGAGGGTGCTGGATATTTTTGTATTCTCATAAATATTCTTGAGCTTCATTTAAGGACACAGTTAGGTTCCTTGGAAATAGTTTTATCCTCTCAGGTCTTGTTTTTAAGCCTTTTTAGGCAAAACCAGAGCAGTAGTTAGTGGAGGGATAATCTTTCTCCACTGCTGTGGCAAAACTCTCCTTAGCATTCTACCAAATGGCATGTGAATTATGAGGTCTTCCACAACAGCTACTGAGAACAGGGATTATTCCTGGCCCCATGTGATCCTGGGTATTGTTCCCTCTAATCCTTTTGGGTGTTTCTTCTCTTGGTCTCAGCTAGTTTCCTAATACACATTAGATATGAAATACAGCAGCGTCCATGGACTACTAACTCTTATCTCCACAATTCAGGGAAACTCCTAAACTCTGCCTGATTTCCTCCTCTCTGTACCATGGCCTGTAAATTTTGTTCAGTCAGTAAGTTAGGGCAATTTTATGGATCTCTTCCTTTATTTTCCATCTCTCAGTGATCACTGTCCTTCATTGACTGACATCTTATGTCTTGAGAACTATTGTTTCACATATTTTGTCTACACTTTTAGTTATTTCCAGCAGGAATGTAAATTCAGTCCCTATTGCTATATTTTGAGTGGAAGTGTTAACTTTAAATTAAATTTTAATGTTGAGTCTTACTTCTCCGGTTTCGTTTTCTGATTTTTTTGCCTCTTAGATGGTAGATTTTATGTGGACATATGGGAAATGACAATTGCTAGACATGAGGAGAAATTACACGGAACGAGCTGACATATGGGAAATATGGTTTAAAAAGAACAAAGAGAAAGAATTGGGAATGAAATGAGAACAAATGGCCAGATCTGGGGAAAGAAGTTGATGGACAGTATCAGAGCCATCTGATATCCCTCCTCTCACCTCTACTGGAATGAATGCGTGACTGTAGAAGGATTCAAGCTCATTGCTTCAACTTGGTAACTTTAATCTGTCAGTGAGGTTTACCAATTTTTACTGGTCCTCCCAGCAACCTATCAATGACAAAGCTTATAAATATGTCATCTCTGTTTTTCAGAGAGAGAAACACCAAAATTGTCAGATAACAATCTCAAAATTGCCCGGAGAACAGTGCCTGGGTGAGAACTATAAATATTAAGTATATCTTTTTACTACTTTTTCCAAATGGTTATCTGAGACTCATTGTGAGAGATCTAATTGTGGTACAGAGGACTTAGAGCAGGAGTCTAGGGTGATAGTCACAATCTGCCACAGCTAGCCATGTGACCTTGAGGAAGTCACTTCACTTCTGTAAGGTCTCAGTTTCCTTACCTGGAAACTGAAATAAGAACTCCCATGTGAGAGGTCAACGTGACGGTTTACTGAGACGGTGCATGGAAAGTTGTGTACCGTGCCTGACCTTGAATATTACATGCACAGTTCTGTGTATTATCTCTTCTAGAGGGAGATACTGGAAGAATATCTTAAATACAGAGATGAATCTGCAACCATGGACTGTCAAATAGGAGCTGGACACAGGACCAGCCTACAGGCCCACTGGCTTCTCTCACCAGGCTATCCCAGCCCTGGGCTATCTCCTAATTAAAGAATCAAAGTCGGAAGATCTGCATTCACCTTTTAGGTATCTGACCTGGGGACAATTATTTAGCCCCTCAAGGAAGTGAAGGTGTGAAGGAGACACTTGTGACAGGAGAGAAAAGTAATTCAGGCAGAAGGAGCCAAAATTCCTGAGGGCACAAAAGGACCTGGTATATTGATAGCAAGGAAGTCAGTGTGGCTGGAATGGAGAAGAAGGAGAAAGAGGAAAAGGAGGGAGGAGGAGGAGGGGAAAAAGGAGAGGAGGAAAAGGTATGGTTAGGTATGATGAGAAGGTGTGAGGATAAAAGAAGAGGAAGAGGAGCCAGAGAAGGCTGCAAACACTGACAACAAGGTATAAGCGATTGCAAAGCTTGGCCATGCAAGCTCCTCCCTTGCACATTACCTGCCTAAGTCTTCAGCCTGTTTTCTCCAACAACAATGCTCATTCCATTCTTAACATCTAATGGAAGCAAGAAAGTGGAAATAACCTAAATGTCCAACAACAGAGTTTACAGAAATTAACATTGAAAATTCATACCTGTGAAGAACATTTATGACTCAAGAAAATGCTTATACTGTATTACTAAAGGGAAAAATGGAACTCAAAGCTGTGTAGCTAATTTTGTTGCATGCATATACACATCCTTTCTTTTTCCCAGAGAATTATACCACAGTGTTATAAAAGTGCTTACCTCTAAGTGGTTGAATTAAAGCATTTTTAATTTTTAAATTATTTTCCAACTTTTTTTTTTTTTTTTTTACAATAAACCTATTACTGTTATAATTAGAAAATAACAACACTCATAAATGAATTAAACAATTTAGTCCTGGATATCATTATCTTCAATAACATATTTTAATTAACAAATTTATTAGGCATTCTCATGATATTAAGAGGGTTTAAAATAGCCCAATGTTAATGCTGTTCAGTTCTATATTGCAATATGAACTCATAAGATATTACAGTTATTTGAAAATTATTTAAATGGCTTTACATCATAGCCTATTTACTTTGGAACAGAATAAATGAGCTGATTTATCTAAGACCCCATTTGCTGGAATTAACTTGAAAAATATTGTCTTAAGTAGGTCTGTCTCAAAGATCATATGATATTAAAAGACCAAGAACTAGTAGAAAATCAAGACCTGCAATAATAAATGTCACTGTAAAATCTGATTATTTTTTAACCAAACATCTTCCTCTAAAATATTAGTGTTTGGTATTATAGGTGAATCTCTTTAATCATTTTAGTGTATAGATTTTAGAACATACTGAAATGATAAAACAAAAACATGTTTTATTTTGTATAACTTTTGGCCTCTAACTTCCACAAATCTTAAAAAATAGACTATTACCAGCACCATGGAATCTTTCCCTTGTGATCACTCTTAATTACTGCCTCTGTCTCCCTCCCCAAACTTAACCAATACCCTGACTTCTAACACCGTAGATTAGATTTGCCTGTGTTTGAAGTTAATAAAATTAAAATGAAACCGTATGTGTTCTTTTATGTCTTACTTCTTTCATTCCACATTACTGGGCTTGTATCCATGCTGCTTGGTACAATAGTAACTTAGCTATTTTCATTTCTGTATCCTATTCTTTTGTATGAGTGTTCCATGATTTAGTATTTATATCACATGTGTAGACATGTGTGTTGTCTCTAGGCTGCAGCTGTTATAATGAAGGCTTCTAGAAGCACTCCTGTTTCACTGGGCTTAGATAGAAGCATGCTCATTACAGCTGCCTGATTTAGTTTAGCTGCCTTGGTCTTGAACCCTGGCTGCACATTAGGATCACCCTGGTGCCTAGGAACCAGTTAATTCTAATCTCGGCTGGAGTTAAGAACCACTGTACTAGATATTGAGACCCCCCCCCACCACCAGACAAAAAATGAGAGTAATCCAGTGTAGGGGATTCTCAATGAATTGCTTTCTGGAAAGAGGACAGTTAATGTAAAAATTAGATTGTGTATCTTTATCTTTCATATTTTTACGTTAATCTCCTAAACCAAAAGATTATGTGTACTGGTTTTATGATACTGTAAGTGGCCTCGAGTATTTTGAAAAGTCCCCAAAGTCTCAAAGGAAGTTTACTTTAGATGTGACTTAAAGACACATGTGTCGTAATTTAGCACACCTTGGGTGGAGGATTAGGCTATGAAAAATTTAAACAGACATGACTTTGGTGTCCCAGTTCTACAAATAGCGAGACTTCAAAAAAGTCGAGTTAATTTTCCTTGGTCCAGATCATATCCTGGAATTAAAAAAGCTCTACTTAGTAACTATTGTTGCAATTGAAAATTTGGTTGGTGCTATTTAATTCCCTGAATTCTTGCAACTGGTTTTTGGACTCATGCTCAGGAGCTATCTTGATAAAGGTTTTATTTTCTTTTAGCTAGCAGGATAGTACTTTCTTGCTTTGCTGCTTCTTGAAAGTTTTTGGATCTTCAAATGGTATTAAAATTCAGAGAATGAAAAACAAAAACGGACAGCATGGCTCTAGAAAGTACAGCAACAAATAGTATGAAAATATCACAAAGCTCTAAAAGTTGTTTTCTCTTCTAGTCCAATCCCCAATCATTGGTAGATAGGCAAGAACAGAGGCCATAAACCCAATTATTTTGTCATGTGCAGAATACATTAGAAATTTAATATTATTTATATCTAGCCAGGTAGTTGAATGCCTTCAACTTCTAGTGTGATGAGGGCTAATCGGTAGGCAGGAAGGGGAAGGATATTTCAGACAAGAGCAAATATACAGAAAAAAAGAGGGGAAGATGTTCAGTTAACAGTGAGGAGACCAGTTTCATTGGAGTGGGAGATTCTTCTAAAGCACGGTGATTAAACGTTTATGCACTTGAGGTCAGGGGTAAGAGACCAGACTGGGCCACATAGCAAGACCTGTCTCTATAAGAAGAAAAAGATTTGCAATGGCAACTAAAGACAGAGCAAAAGATGATGTACATAAGCCACTAGTTTTATATTCCAGTGTGAAAAGACCTCGATGACAGCAAAGAATTAGAGACAATCTTCTGACCAGTTGAGGCAGTAACAACTAAGCAATTGGATAGAAACAAAACAATCAGTGGAAAATTCTAACCGAAATTATCTAAATGTATGAATTAATACCACAATAACAGTAATCGAAATCTACAACCAACTTAAGACCTTCTTTACGATGCCCTGTTCTTCCCAGCTGCTCAAGCGCAAAACCTGGAAGCCACTCTCCATCCACCACTCATCAAGCTCTCCTACTATCTATCCATTACCAAATACTTTCAGCTCTGCCTCTGTTTCTTTCTACCCCCATCACCCTACGCCAAGTCATCTGATCTCTCACCACCCTCCAACTGGTCTTCCTGCTTTCTTTCTTAACCTCTGTGCCCCCTCAACCTTCCCCCCCTGGCCCCAGTAACTGATTTACACAGCAGCTAGAATATTATCTAACAATCCCGAATCTAAGGAGATAATTCTCCTGCTTAAAACATTCCTAAGGTCCCCAGTGTGCCCTGTATAATAATATATAGAATCTATAACCTGACAAAGCCCTGGGATTCCTGTTCTGGTACCCATTCTAATGCCATCTTTCCTCATACTCCCCTTCTTTCAGTGATTGCATCCACACTTTTCTCCTCGTTTCTTAAACTAGATCCATTCTTACCAACCTTCTTACAATGCACTTTGTACCCACTTTTTGCCTGGCTAGCTCCTAGCATACCAATGGTCAAAGTTTAAATGTCTCTTCCCCACAGACCAATCCTTCAATCTAAAATTTTTTCCTGCCTGTCATTCTCTCTATGGATCCTTGTCTTTTATTTCATGGCACTTAACACCATTTATATGTGTAATTTTGTGTTTGTTTAAGGCTTTAAGCATCATGAAAATATGGACCAGGTATGTTTGGTTCATCACTCCATACCCAAACCTAACAGCACCTGACACCGAAGATGTGCAATAAATACAACTTCAATGCATGAAATTGAGGAAATTCTCACTGCTTCTCTGTGTGCCCACTACAATATGGATTCCAGTGCTCAATCAACTCTAACACTAAAATTTTGTAAATTTGATCAATTACTCATAAGTAATCTTTTTTTATATGCTTAATAAAGAGAAGGGTTAAAAAAAGAGAAGGGTTGCTTTTTCCAAGGACAGAAGAAAAATATTGCATTTTTAGATACTTTATATTGCATATGGATGACATTTTGACCTACAAAAGCCCTCATCTTTGAGACACAGTACACATAAAGGCAGAGAGAAATACATTTGGAAAATAAATCTTAATATAGGCATACTTGGAAATATTGCAAGTTTGTTTCCAGATGACTGCAATAAAGAGAATATCACAATAAAGTGAGTCACACAAATTTTTGTGTTCCTGTGCACATAAAAGTTATAATTACATTACACTGTAGAGTATTAAGTGGGCAATAGTATTGTATCTAAAAATGTGCATATCTTAATTTAAAATACTTTGTTGCTAAAAAAAAAATGTTAACAATCATCTCAGCCTTAAGCAAGTCCTAATCTTATTGCTGTTAGAAGGTCTTGCCTCCATGTCCATTGCTGCTGACTGATCGGCATGATGGCTGCTGAAGGCTGGGGTGGCTGTGGTAATTTCTTAAAATAAGACAGCAATGAAGTTTGCTGCATTAGTTTACTCTTCCTTTCACAAAAGACTTTTGTGTAGCATGAGATGCTGTTTGATAGCAATAGAACGTCTTTCGAAGCTGGAGTCAATTCTCTCAAACCCTGCTGCTGCTTTTATCAACTAAGTTTATGTAATGTTCTAAATCCTTTGTTGGCATCTCAACAATGTTAAGAGCATCATCACCAGGGGTAAGTTTCAACTAAAGAAAATACTTTCTTTGCTTACCGAACTCTTCATCCATTCAAGTTGGATCATGAGATTGTGGCAATTCCGCCACATCTTTAGCCTCCAGTTCTAACTCTAATTCTCTTGCTACTTTCACCACATTTGCAGTTAATTGCTCCACTGGAACCCCTCCAAGTCACCCATGAGGGTTGAAATCAGCTTCCAAACTTCTGATAATCTTGATCCTTTGACCCATGAATCACGGGTGTTCTAATTGGCATCTAGATTATTGAATCATTTCCAGAAGGTTTTTATTCACTTTGCTCAAATCCATCAGAAGGATCACTGTAGCAGCTATAGGCTTACAAAACGTATTTCTTAAGCAATAACGCTTGAAAGTTGAAATTACTTCCTTATATATGGGCTGCAGAATAAATCTTATGTTAGCAGGCAGGAAAATAACATTAATCTCCTTGTATATCTCCATTGGAGTTCTTGAGGGGCAAGGTACATTGTCAATGAGCAGTAATATTTTCAAAGAAATATATTTTTTTTGAGCAGTAGATCTCAACAGTGGGCATAAAATATTCAGTAAATCATGCTGCAGACAGATGTGTTGTCATCCGGGCTTTGTCGTTCCATTTATAGAACACAGGGAAAGTAGATTTAGCATAATTCTGAAGGGCCCCAGGATTTTTTAGAATGGTAAATCAGCATTGGCTTCCACTTAAAATCACCAGCTGTATTAAACTCTAACAAGAGTCAGCTTGTCCTTTGAATCTAGGCATTAACTTTTCCTCTCTAGTGATGAAAGTCTTGGATGGCATCTTCTTCCAATAGAAGGCTATTTCTCTACACAGAAAAGCTATTGCTTAGTGAAGCCATCTGCATCAATTATCTTAGCTAGATCTTTTGGATATCTTGCTGTAGCTTCTACATCAGGACTTTGCCTTGCACTTTTATGTTATGAAGATGACTTCTTTCCTAAACTTCACGGAACAACCTCAGCTATCTTCAAACTTTTCTTCTGCAGCTTTCTCACTTCTCGCAGACTTCATAGAATTGAAGAGCGTTAGGGCCTTACTCTGGATTAGGCTTTAGCTTAATTAAATGCTGTGGCCGATTTAGTCTTCCAGCTATACCAATTGAACTTTCTCCACATCAGCAATAATGCTGTTTAACTTTCTTATGCATGCGCTCACTTGAGTAGCACTTTTAATATATATTTTTAAATGTTTCCTTTGCATTCATACCTTGGCTACCTGTGGTTCAAGAGTCCTAGCTTTCAGCCTATCTTGGCTTTTTACCTGCCTTCCTTACTCAGCTTAATAATTTCTAGCTTTTGATTTAAAGAGAGAAACATGCAACTGTCTCTTTTACTTGAATACTTAGAGGCCATTTTGACCTCATTTCAATATTGTTGTGTCTTAGGGAATAGGGAGGCCCAAGGAGATGGAGAGAGACAGAACAGCTGGTCAGTGGAGCAGTCAGAACGTAGACAACAGTTATTGATTAACTTTGCTGTCTTATATCGGCATGGTTCATGGAACCCCAAGACAATTACAACAGCAACATCCAATATCACTGATCAGAGATCACCATAACAGATATAATAATAATGAAAAAGTTTGAAATATTGTGAGAATTACCAAAATATGCCACAGTGAACACATGCTGTTGGGAAAAAAATGTTGCCAATAGACTTGGCTTGATGCAGCGTTGCCAGAAACCTCCAATTTGTAAAGAAACACAAAATCTGCAAAGTGGAATAAAGCAAAGTGCAATAAAAATAAGGCATGCCTGTAATATAGTGTCTACTGAGTGTCATGTGCCAGGCTTTCTGCTACATCTTTTATAGGCATTATATGTGATCTTGCAATCATCCTGAATACAGGTATTATTGTCCCCATGTTACAAATGGGAAAAATAAAACACTGAAGGAGTATTTGCTCATGGTTACAGAGCTAATAAACGGCACCTTAAGTTAGCAAGAAAGACTGGTGGAACAAGATATTTAAAGGTTCTACAATTTGCCTAATGTAATCTTTGTGAAATTATCAACACATTACAGAATTTCCACCTCTCTTGATATTTCCCATCTTTGCTGAAATGACATTTACCAATATTCATCTTTTTTTCATAAGAACCATAAATGCATTTTAAAACAATGAAGATCATTTAAGCTGAGCACAGCGGCTCACACCTATAATCCCAGCACTTTCAGAGGATTGTTTGAGCCCAGGAGTATGAGACCACACTGGGCAACATAGCAAGGCCCCATTTCTACTAAAATCAAAGTAAAATTAACAAGGTGTGGTAGTGGTAGTCACAGATACTTGCGAGGGTGAAGTGGGAGGATCACGTGAGCCCAGGAGTTCAAGGCTGCAGTGAGCTATGACCATTCCACTGTACTCCAGCCTGTGTGACAAAGCAAGACCCTGTTTCATTAAAAAAAAAAAAAAAAAAAAAAAAAGAATTCAATGTTTTCTGATCCTAAAGTTTTGGTTGGAGAGACTTTAGAAAAAAAAAAAAAAAAAAAAAACTAAATTAAGTTTATAAATAGTATGCGTCTGACCCAGTAATAAATAAATACTAGCCTTTGACTTACATACTTGAGAAGTGTGTGGCTCCCTGGTATGTGTCATTGAGTCTGAGTCTGTAGGCTGGGCGAGCAAATGTTTAAGCATGAGTAAGAGCAATGATGGCCCCTTTGGCAGTTCTCAAGGCAGTAGCATGCACTAAAAGCAAAATATGCAAGGAGGTTCAGCACTGTTAAGAAGAGAAATCCAGGTTGACCTGGCATGAAGCAGGAGGCTGCCTCAGAGCTTTGAAACCTCTTTAAATTGGACATTCCAAGAATCCTGGAAGACAGCTATTGTGAAAAAAAACTAGGAGACTTGCCAGGTAAGCCTGACTTGGAGTATACAATCAAATTCCTTTCTTTATGAGCCTCAAACTAAAGTTATAAACACTAACTATTTTGAAGAGGAATGCCATACTCCTGTTAGAGGGAAAGATTTTCCCATAAAAAATAAGAAAAGAGAAGTACTATATCCAGGAGTTTTACGCATTTCATTTATTCCATATAATAACTTCCTGGAGTTGGAATTATTTCCCACTTACAAATGAGGAGACTATGGCCCACAGAGTTTAATTTATCCACAATCACACAACTTATGATGGGCTGGGATTTGAACCTAAACTCTGACTTCAGATACCTCTTTCTCTAGTAGTCAACTGTTTACTGTGGCTAAGGAAGATTTGTATATTTATCATTCAATGGAGAAAACTACAGTGTCACAGGATCCTGAGGTGGAAAGATATGTGATTTCAGCACCATGTCTTATTCGTCCTTACATCTCTTATGGTGCCTAATATATGATAGACATTCAATGTGTTTATAGAATGATGAATGGACTGCTGTGTGGATGCATGGATGGATGGATGGAAATTCCATTATCCCTGGGCTGTTCAAATTCACTAATTTCTTCATACTGAGGGACTATTTTCCAGAAGACAGTAGGCAGTAGATAACACTGTGATATTGTGCTTCCTTCCTTTAGGCAAATTCAGGGAGGAAAAGGAGTTCTTTAAAAATTTGTCACTAATTTTTCGGCCACTTTTCTGGGAAGTTAAATGCATGTTTAGTTATTGTTATTGTTTTATTCATATGAGGATAAGGAACGTCTGACCACCTTCATTTAAGGAGATAAATGTGCCTCATTTGCAGCTACTTCAGTTCATGAAATGGGTACTGTGCCTCTTTATATAAATTGTTCCATCTCCCTTTCAGGTCCCACCCTTTTTGCAGAGCCTCATATCTTGCATTATTCCTGGGAAGCCAGTTCCATTTTCTCTTTAACTCAGTCTCACAGATTTAATTTTTGCTAACGCCAACCCCAAGCTGCTGCCCAACCAATTCTGAAGGTATCTAAAGCAGACTTCTTATGTGTCACCACGGAGGCCGAGGGACTCGCCAGTGGGATTCAGCCAATACTGTTTTCCTAGACATTGGCGTTACCTAACTCAGAGCAGGTAGGAGCACTGGAGAAAAGGAAAAGGAACTGGAAACATCATCTTCATGCTGGCCTCTGCTCCCTTGTGGTAAGCAGGGCAGGTGTTCTTGGGAACAGGGCTGGCATTGTTGCCAGCTGTCTCTGTCTGACTCACATCTTCCTTCTTCATCCCAGCAGACTTTGTTTCCTCAGTGGATATTTGTGTCTTGTCTCTGTTGACTTTAGAGAGAGATGAGGGGAGCCTTGGCTAGGAAGAGTCTTATTTTACATTCTTTTCTAGGCATGAGTAGTAAGTATCTGCTCTGGAAGTGCTTGAGAAGGGCAATAGATCTTATCTCCAAATCTTATTATCTAAAGAAGCTCCAAGCCATTGATACACGTGATGTGAGTAGTAATCTTTCTCAGGCACTAAGTGGAAACTGATATTCACAAGCAATGTTCTAAGCTTGCCAAATGGCAAAGCCTGTAGGACAAGCGGTATGAGAGCTAACAACACCACTCTAAACAGCTCCAGCATCCCAGCGGCCATTTCCTGCTGACCTGCGACCAGGAAGAGCATGTGGCCCTGGCCGGATCTGGCAAGAGGGTGGAGACATCAGGAATCCTTTCTCTGTCAAATTCAGAGAAGAAACATGCTGAGAAGAGGCATTTCGTACACCAGGGCTACCTGTGCTTTGAGGAATACATGTAGGAGACATTACTGGAAAAGGTAAATCATTTATCAAATTCTGGGGGAAAGGTATTAGGATAGAGTGGCTTATGGAAAACTGAGAGGAAAATTCACCTTGGAAAATGGGAGGTTTATTTAAAGCAGAAAATTACCATAATATTATTTTTGGAGTGTGTGTGTGTGTGTGTGTGTGTGTGTGCGTGCGCGTGTGTCTATACCTTCATTAATACTAAGTACTCTTCAGAACCCCAAATATGATCTTACCAACCTTAAATTCAGAAGGAAGCCATTTCCCAGTTTATTTCAAACAGCCCCATTTATCAGATAAATATTTTTCTAGGTCACCACCTTGGTGGAGCAACCAATGCAGAGATAATGCTGGGAATAGTGGCTTCAAAAAGACAGATCAAAGCTATAATTTCCTGCACCTGTGCATATGACTTTCTTTGGAAATAGGATCTTGCAAGTGTGTTTAGGGTAAAAATTTTAAGAGGAAATCATCCTAAATTTAGAGTGGGCCCTACGCCCAATGACTGGCATGCTTCTAAGGGAGGCAGGAGGGAACTGTAACACAGGGACACTGGGAAGGCCATGTGAAGGTGAAGCTGCCACTGGACTTATGTTGTCACAAGCCAAGGAATGACAGGATTGCTAGCAACCACCAGAACTGAGAAGACAGGCAGGGAACGAATTCTTCCTTAGAGCCTCCAGAAGGAACTCAGCCTGCTGACATTCTGATTTCAGACTCAAGTGCCCAGAACTGTGAAAGAGTGTCTGTTGTTTTACGCCACCCAGTTTGTGGTAATTTGTTACAACAATCCGAGGAAACTAATAGAAACCCCAAGCCTTGGGTCTGAGTTGGAAGTAAATTGGAAATGACTTATATTACCTTTATATACTGGAAGAACCTGTTTTTCCAGGTCTATGTGACAGTTAAAAATGAACAATTTCTTTCTTTCTTTCAAGAGACAGAGCCTCCTCGCTCTGTCGCCCAGGCTGGAGTGCTGTGGTGCTATCACAGCTCACTGCAGCCTTGAACTTCCAGGCTCAGGTGATCCTCCCACTTCAGCCTCCCGAGTAGCCAGGACTACATGTGCACCACCATATCTTGCTAATTTTTCAATTTTTTATAGAGACAAGGATCTCTCTATGTTGCCCCAACTGGTCTCAAACGTCTGGCCTCTAGCAATCCTCTCTCCTCAGGCTCCCAAAGTGCTGGGATTACAGGTATGAGTCACCACACCTGGCCTCAAGAGGAATAATTTCTATATTAGACAAAAGACACATGTTTAAATTCTAGCAATCTTGCCTGAAATCTCTGCAAAATTAAACTGAGGGACAAGAGGGAAGGCCTGAACTCACACCCTTAGTGAATTCAGGATGCACCATGGTTTTATTTGTAGGGAAGCCCTGAGAAGCCTCATGTGGATAGTGGTTGGATCCTGTGGAAGTCTCCAGGGCTAAGGCTCTAAGTGGGTGAAGCCCAGGGATTGCTCCTTCATCTCCAGGACAGTATACAGATGGAGAAGTGACTGGCACCAGGGAAGAAGGAGGGAGTAAAGGGAACCAGGCTTAGCCTGAAAATGGGGACAGTGTTAGAGTATACAGCCCGATTTTGCACTTTCACCCCATTTTATGGCCCTCCTTCTTGCACTGGGTAATTAGAAAGGGCATGACGATGGACTGAAACACAAGTCAAATGGTTGATTGAGCCGTGAGGGGAGAAGAGGCTATGAATGCAAGGCTCTGCTGGGGGCTGATGGACAGGTAGAAGAAGGGCTGTTGCCCCGCTTGGACATAATGACTGTTGGAGCAGAGAAGTAGCCACAATTCTGGGTAGGAGCAGCCATTTGTGACCTTGGCTCAGCAGTAAAGCAGCATCCACATCTAGGAGGGATATAAAGTATTGACCAGAAGAAAACAAGGGTAATTGCACCATCCTAAGCCCCATTAGGAAAACCCCACAGACCGTTTAACCATATGGAGTGATTTGAGGGCTGCAATTGCTTTAGTTAATGGAATGCAGAGCAAAAGGTTATTCCTTCAACCCGTATTCCACTCTGCACACCTGCACGCACCCCACACTCCAGACCCCACAACCACACATTCAAACGCGGGGGTGACCTGCAGAGCATGCTTCACTTGACATGGTACAGAGTTAAGCCTCAAGATATCTGCTCCTGTATAACGCTCTGATTCTATAAAATAAATTGTAGTGCAATGTTCTGTGGTTGACGGGTATTACAAGCCATCCGGCTCATCAAATTAAAAACCTGGAAGTTGGCCGGGTGCTGTGGCTCACGCCTGTAATCCCAGCACTTTGGGAGGCCGAGGTGGGTGGATCATAAGGTCAAGAGATCGAGACCGTCCTGGCCAACATGGTGAAACCCCATCTCTACTAAAAATACAAAAAAATTAGCTGGGCATGGTGGCGCGCGCCTGTAGTCCCAGCTACTCAGGAGGCTGAGGCAGGAGAATTGCTTGAACCCAGGAGGAGGAGGTTGTAGTGAGCCAAGTTCGCACCACTGCACTCCAGCCTGGCGCCTTGTGATGGAGTGAGACTCTGTCTCAAAAAAAAAAAAAAAAAAAATACCTGGAAGTCAGTGGAGACTCTGTGTCTCCTTTGTTTCTGTCATTCAATGGCCAGATCTTGTTCATTCTGCCATCTCAATATCTTTTAGAGCTATCCTTTCCTGTCTTGCACTTCAATGTGTCTTTCTCTTGCAACCTCCTTACTCATCTCCTTGCTTTTTGTCCCACTCCTCCTACGCCTATCTTCCCCAGGCCTGCCACAGGGATCCTGCAAAAAAGCAAATCTGATCATATCCCAGCTCTCAGACCCCTCCACTCAATGTCCATCAGTGCCAGCATGTACCTTCCAAGGCCTGAAGGTTTACAGGTCCCCTGGGATCTCCAGTGCCAGCCTACTCTGCAGCCTCACCTCCCATCCTCCCCTTCTGCCAATTCTCAGCAGGTTTCCCCTCAGCTTCATCCCCTAAATGTTACCCTCCAGTGATATCATTGATCACCTTCTGAGCATGCCATGCCTGCCCGTGACTTTCCACACAGTTTCCCTGAGTCAGGAAATGTTCTTTGTGCATGACAACCTGGCAAAATCTAGTTAGCTTTCCAACTCAGCTAGGACCAGAGCCTACTCTTACCTTTACATTTACCCCCCAACCCCGCACCCCACCCCAGCTCCACACCCCTGAATTAATTTGACCTCTCCTCCCTCTCTGCTACCTCTTTAAGTTAAACATGATCCTCTGCTGGTACCTGTTACACAGTGTGAGAATTCTTATTGTTTAAATGCCCACTTCCTACTAGAGTGGAATTTTTAAAGAGTAGGGCTACATAGTGTGTACACAATAAATGATTGCTAAATAAAATATATTAAAGAATCAGCTGACTAAAGTTTTCATCCTAATTATAAATTCCTGTCAATCAAGGAATTTTTACATTTTCAAGGGACTCCCGGATCCATCTAGTCCTGTCTCTTAGCCAGTTGTATCAGAATATTAGGATTTGGGGCCTGGGCATCAGTATTTTTTTAAAGCTCTCTAGCGAGAGAAAAGGACTTCAAAATCACTAGCAGCCAGAGTTGAAAAGCTCTGACCACGTCTACTTACCTATGAATGGGTGACTTTCTATACCCATGCCTAGAAGATAGACATCTTATTTTTCTAGAATTTCTGGGGATGCAATTCCTGTATCTCCCTTGCCTTATAAAGTAATTTTCTGCTTTAAAATAAATAAACAAAAACCAGTGTCAAAAAATCCTTGTAGTTCTAATTCATTTTTCAAACAAAAGATTATTTTTACAATTTTTTACTTGTTTTTGAAGTCCTTTTCTAGGCATCTGATCTTTTGTCCTCTGTTAGGCAGGATGTTCCTTTAATTTGTTATGACTTTGAGAAATAGTTCTAGCATTACTGTTTCCTAAGAAGTTTGGGGTCATAACAGAATGAGCTGGCCTGTAAATAGTTTATTTTTAGCCTAGAGATTCTGATCCAAGCCTGATAGCAAGTAGTAATGCTCAATTTCTTTTTTCCACTCCAATAGTTTTCGAGGGTCTTGGACAAATCATTTTTTTCAGGAAAGACCCCAGCTATCAAACATTTGTTTGGTTACAAATATTTCTTAGCTTCCAAACCAAAGTGGAGCCTTTAACACAGAGTCTTTAACACCCTGGGAAGCAAAACTCTGAGAGTTCTGATGGGCACTCTCCAGTTTTGGAAAGTGAAGGAGGGCATCTGCGGGGGACCATCTGGAAGCAACAATGATTATGAGATCACTTTGAATCTGAAAACCTGCACATAAATGCCACGTTCTGTCATTAATTTAAGAAACCACCACCTCTTTTCTACAAACTTTATAATTTCATGCCACAAACAGAATGCATGTGTCCTTTCAAATCATGCCTGTAAAAGAGCAGAAGTGCAGAAGTTGGCTCTGACTTGTCATTTTGTCCATTCTCCTGGGGTCTGTTTGCGTTGGTCCTGCCCTGTTTCTCCCCTGCTGCTCTCTCCTTTATCCACAGCCAGGTCTCACCCAGTGGAGCTGGAAAAATCCACTTAGCTAGCTCTCCTCCTTGTATTGACTTCCTCGTGCTGCTGCAACAAATTACCAGAATTTAGTGGCTTAAAACAATACAAATGCATTTCTGGGGGTCAGAAATCCAAAATGGCTCTTAGAAGACTAAAATCAAGGTGTCAGCAGAGATTCATTCCTTCTGGAAAAGCCCGAAGATAATCTGTCTTTTGTTTGTTTGTTTTGTCTCTTCCAGCTTCTAGAGGCTGCGGACACGCCTCTCTTTGCATCTTCAAAGCACAGCATTCCAACTTCTGTTTCCATCATTCCAACCTCTGCTTCCATCATTCCAACCTCTGCTTCCANCATTCCAACCTCTGCTTCCATCATTCCAACCTCTGCTTCCATCATTCCAACTTCTGCTTCCATCATCCCAACCTCTGCTTCCATCATTCCAACCTCTGCTTCCATCATCCCAACCTCTGCTTCCATCATTCCAACCTGTTTCCATCATCCCAACTTCTGCTTCCACCATTCCAACCTCTGTTTCCATCATCCCAACTTCTGCTTCCATCATTCCAACTTCTGCTTCCATCATTCCAACCTCTGCTTCCATCATTCCAACTTCTGCTTCCATCATTCCAACCTCTGCTTCCATTGTTCCAACTTCTGCTTGCATTGTTCCATCTCATTCTTCTGCTTTTCATTCTCCTGCCTCCCTCTTATCAGTCCCCTTCTAATTACGTTGGGCATATTCAGATAACCCAAGATAATCTTCTCATCTCAAGATTCTTAATCACATCAGTAAAGTCCCTTTTTGCCATGTAAGTCTACATATCCACAGGTTTCAGGGATTAGGATATGAATCTTTGGTGGTGGTTGGGGAGAAGGGCATAATTCTGTCTACCATGCATCCTGAAGCTTTCTAAATGACCATTTTGATCATTTGCTCCTTTCACTGCTAAAAGGTATTGAGTCAAATGTGCCTCCCACCATGTCCAGAATGTGCCTTTTTTTTTGGAAATAGAAGATAAACATTTCTTCTTCTTCCTATTTCTTAGAATTCCTGAGGATACAATTCCTGAATCTCCCCTGCCTTATAATTTTCTGCTTTAAAATAGATAAAATTGGGTCAAAAGAAACTTGTAGCTCTCATAATTCATTTTTGAAATAAAGGATTCTTTTCATAATTTTCACATAGTTTTTGGCAGGTATATTAGATAGATTAAGGTAAAGTCATACTGGATTTAGGTAGATCCTAAATCCAGTGTGTGATGTCCTTACCAGAAGGGAAGATTTAGACACAGACAGACACACAAGAAAGAAGGCTGTGAGACAGTGGAGGTAGATCAAAGTGATGCAGCTACAAGCCCAGAACACTGAGGGACTGCTGGCAACTAACAGAAGCTAGAAAAAGGGAAGGAAGCATACTTTTCTAGAGGCCTCAGAGGAAGCATGGTCCTACTGACACCTTGATTTTGGACTTCTAGCTTCTGGCACTGTGGGAGAACACATTTTTGTTTCTCTTAAGCCTCCAGTTTGTGGTATTTTGTTACGGCAGCCCTAGAAAACTAGTACAGTTGTGATGGAAAACAGGCACCCACTTTTGAGTTCCAGTCCAGTTTTTTCATAATGACAGTTTGACCTATCAGCTGACAACCCATAACAGCTTTCTTTGTTCCTTTTGTAATACACAAGGATCTTTAGAAATTATTGACCCTGTCCCTGAGGCTTTTCCAGTTAAAACCTCAGACTGTCCTAGAGGAAATTGAGTATGCTGGGTCAGGGATTGAAAAAGTTTCTCTAAAGAGACAGATGGTAGACCAAGAGGCAAAATCTTACATAACTACTTATAAAATAAGAAAGAAAACACATTTCCATGCATTTTTTTTTTTTTTGCTGACAAAGTTTAAAATATAAAAATAATTGAGTATACTGTTTTTGTAGTATAGGTCTAATAATCACTGGAATTCTTTTAGGGGCAATAACATTTCACTGCATTGGGATTCAAATGTGTTTGGCCCATTATCGATGTTGATTGCTAATGTTCATTTGTTAATGCTGACCTATACTGAGATTGTAACTCATTGGGTATTGCAATTCCACGGGTGAATGAGTATTTCATCTTTGAAAACATCTTTTTACACAGATAAGTGTTGCTAAATACTGTTATTGATTCATGAGCATATGATTTTAATTGAGCATATTGATCACTTGAAAGGCATTTGTAGGGTTCTATAAAATGCTTCCCTTGATATTTTTAGCATATCATTACATTGCAAATAAATAGCTTCCAGTTGAAGGGTAGATGGAAACCCTTCCATTGTTCAGTTAAATGGATTTTGAAATATGGAAATTTGCTTTGCCCTTGCATTGAGTCCAAAAGATGTTACTGAGACTGCAGGTAGAATTGAGAAAATATATCCACTGCAAATTTGTGAGGAAAATTGCATGGAGATCTCAATTCTTGTTTTATCTTTCAGTAACACTGGAATTGTATAAGGCAGGTTGACATTCAAGTGTTGTTAGTGTTGAAATGACTTTACTGCAGTATAAATTTCTTACATGAGCACTGTTTGGCGTTGTAATTTTAGGTGAAATTCATTAAGAAACACTATAAAGTCTGCAGCAAAAACTAATTTCCAAAGCCATTCAGTGTTCTTTAGTAGTGAATGAGGACAGTTGTCATTTTAAACAATGTCAACTTCTGCCCTGAGCTCAAAAATGTATCACAATAAAACTTTACCAGACAGGCATGATGGCTCACACCCGTAATCCCAGCACTTGGGGAGGCCAAGGCGGGTGGATCACAAGGTCAGGAGTTTGAGATCAGCCTGACCAACATGGTGAAACCCTATCTCTACTAAAAATACAAAAATTAGACAGGTGTGGAGTCACACAACTATAATCCCAGCTACTCAGGAGGCTGAGGCAGGATAATTACTTGAATCCGGGAGGCAGAGGTTGCAGTGAGCTGAGATCATGCCGATGCATTCCAGTCTTGCTGACAGAACAAGACTCCATCTCAAACAAAACAAAACAAAAACTTTACCGCTGCTGAACCACTGAATTGCTGTGTAGTACAGCAAGTCAGGATGTTCAGCCTCTCTTTCTAACAAAAACTCATGGAACTGATTATGGGGGGAAGGGAGGGGAGGGCTAAGGACAGGAGGGAAGGAAAGGGGAGGAGAGGGGGGCAGACGGGAAGAGAGGGGAGAAATAAAGAAAAAAAAGAGGCCAGGTGCGGTGGCTCACACCTGTAATCCCAGCGCTTTGGGAAGCTGAGGCAGGCAGATCATATGGTGAAACTCTGACTCTACTAAAAGTACAAAAATTAGCCAGGCATGGAGGCAAGCATCTGTAAGCCCAGCTACTCGGGAGGCTGAGGCAGGAGAATTGCTTGAACCCAGAAGGTGGAGGTTGCAGTGAGCCGAGATCGTGTCACTGCACTCCAGCCTTGGTGACAGAGCAAGACTTGAAAGAAAAAAAAGAAAGAAAGAAAGAAAGAGAGAGAGAGAGAGAGAGAGAGAGA
>NW_016107865.1:1027205-1032300 GCF_001604975.1 Cebus imitator
AGAAAGAGAGAGAGAGAAAGAGAAAGAAAGAAAGAGGAAGGAGGGAGAGAAGGAAGGAAGGGAGGGAGGGAGGGAGGGAGAAAGAGACAGCGAGGAGAGGAAGGAAGGAGGGAGGAATGTCACTGTATGATGCTTGAAATGCAGTTGAATTTTAACTTTCTCTGCAATTTGTAGCATTCCAAGCAGTAGTGCTAAGTGATGAGCACCATATACAGTCTCCGCCACAGCCACTCAACGTTGCCATTTTAGTGTGAAAGCACACAGACACTAGGGCAGTAAGTCAGCATGATTGGGTTCCAATAAATTTTATTTGTGGACAGTGAAACTTGAATTTCATAACTTTCTTGTGTCATGGAATAATCTTATTTACATTTTCCCCAGTCTTTTATAAATATAAAAACCATTTTTATTCCATGGCCATATAAATACAGGTGGTCTGCCAGTTGTGCCTGGTGGGCTGTAGTTTGCAGACTCCTGCATAGATCAATAGGTCATTTCCAAAGTTCACCCAGCTCTGTGAACCTAAGATGCCCTTGAGAGAGTAGTCATCCTAGTTACTGCCTTTATGCAGGGCACCTGCCCACTTCTGTCTACCTGAATATTTCAAAGAAAGGGATGTGCAATTGGCTTTAAAACTTAAACTTTTTTTAAAAAAAACCATTTCTACTTTTATTTACTTTTGCAAAATTTATTCTTACTTTGTTTTCTAATTGTTTACTTTTTTTTAAGCAACAAAAAGCACAAAGGTGAGAGCCATAGTGTGTTACATAATTTGGGATCCATAGAAAGGAAGTGTCTTTTTTGATCTATTCATGCCCTAAAAATGTACATTCCATGACAGTTCCAGAGCCTTCTCAATCCCACAAATGACTTAAGAAACAAAGTTCAAAGACAGACTAGTACTTGTCAGGGGTTGTAAGTGGGGAGAGAAATTTATTATTATTATTATACTTTAAGTTGTGGGATACATGTGTAGGACGTGCAGGTTTGTTGCATAGGTATACACATACCATAGTGGTTTGCTGCATCCACCAACCCATCATCTCCATTAAGTACTTCTCCTAATGCTACCTCTCCTCTAACCCCCCACCCGCTGACAGGCCCCAGTGTGTGATGTTCCCCTCCCTGTGTGTATGTGTTCTCATTGTTCAGCTCCCTCTTATGAGTGAGAACCTGTGGTGTTTAGTTTTATGTTCTTGTGTTAGTTTGCTGAGAATGATGATTTCCAGCCTCATCCATGTCCCTGTAAATGACATGAACTCATCTTTTTTTATGGCTGCATAGTATTCCATGGAGTACATGTGCCACATTTTCTTTATCCAGTCTATCATTGATGGGCATTTGGGTTGGTCCTAAGTCTTTGCTATTGTGAATAGTGCCACCATAAATATATGTGTGCATGTGAGAATGATTTATAATCCCTTGAGTATATACTAGTAATGCAATTTCTGGGTCAAATGTTATTTCTGGTTCTAGATCCTTAAGGAATCGCCACACTGCCTTCCACAATGGCTGAACTAATTTACACTCCCAACAACAGTGTAAAATCGTTCCTATTTCTCCACATCCTCTCCAGGATCTGTTGTTTTTTGACTTTTCAATGACTGCCATTCTAACTGGCATGGGATGGTACCTCATTGTGGTTTTTGACTTGCATTTCTCTAATGACCAGTGATGATGAGCTTTTTTTCATATGTTTGTTGGCTGCATAAATGTCTTCTTTTGAAAAGTGTCTGTTCATATCCTTTGCCCACTTTTTGATGGGATTTTTGTTTTTCTTCTTGTACATTTGTTTAAGTTCTTTGTAGACGCTGGATACTAGCCCTTTGTCAGATGGAGGGATTGCAGAAATTTTCTTCCATTCTGTAGGTTGGCTGTTCACTCTGATGATAGTTTCTTTTGCTCTGCAGAAGCTCTTTAGTTTAATTAAATCCCATTTGTCCATTTTAGCTTTTGTTGCCATTGCTATTGCTGTTTTAGTGATGAAGTCTTTGCCCATGTCTATGTCCTAAATGGTATTGCCTAGGTTTTTATGGTTTTAGGTCTTACATTTATGCCTGTAATTCATCTTGAGTTAATTTTTATATGAGGTGTAAGAAAGGGGTTCAGTTTCAGTTTTCTGCATATGGCTAGCCAGTTTTCCCAACATCATTTATTAAACAGGGAATCTTTCCCCCATTGCTTGTTTTTGTCAGGTTTGTCCAAGATCAGATGGTTGTAAATGTGTGGTGTTATTTCTGAGACCTCTGTTCTGTTTCATTGATCTATATATCTGTTTTGGTACCAGTACCATGCTGTTTTGGTTAATGTAGCCTTGTAGTATGGTTTGAAGTCAGGTAATGTGAAGTCTTCAGCTTGGTTCTTTTTGTTTAGGATTGTCTTGGCTATGTGGGCTCTTTTTTGGTTTCATATGAAATGTAAAGTAGTTTTTTCTAATTTTGTGAAGAAAGTCAATGTAGCTTGATGGGGATTGCATTGAATCTATAAGTTACTTTGGGCAGTATGGCCATTTTTATCATACTGATTCTTTCTATCCATGAGGATGGAATGTTTTTCATTTGTTTGTGTCCTCTCTTATTTCCTTGAGCAGTGGTTGTAGTTCTCCATGAGGAGGTCCTTCACATCTCTTGTAGTGTTGTATTCCTAGGTGTAGGGCTGTGGAGATCCCACAGGGTTGTGGGGTGTCCCTTATGCTGTGTTGAGGTGCAGGATCCAAAAGGCAAAGAGACAGGACACTGAAGAACTGGTGAAGAGCATCTGGACTTGGGGGGCCACACCACCTGTGAGCAGAGGTCAGCAGCAGCCTCCAACTGCCCAAGAGCATCTGTATTTATTAGGTACAAGCAGGGGGCAGGGTCGTGAGTGAGGTCATCATCTATAGGCTTAGTAATAGGGCATAAATAATCATGTGAGTTACAAGCAAGGGGACCACCCCATTATATCACCTGGGCAGAGAGGTGGGCTGTGAGCAGCAGGGGGTTGTGCCGTGAGCAGTAGTAGAGGGTCATGTACAGAAAAGGGGTCCACCCCCATTAGGTCACCGAGGCAAGGAGGTGGACTGTGTGCAACAGGTGTCATGCACAACACTTCTTATCTGGGGGCTGGGGACTTCAAAGGATTTCTAATAGAAGGATTCTGTAAGTGTAATGCAATGGGAGCTGACAGACTTGTGCTTTTCTCTTAAGATATTTATGGCAGGATTCTTCGAGCTAGCACAGAAGCGAGAAAACACTGACAGAGTGTACAACCGCAGTGACTGGTCACACCAGAGGGGTTCTTCTCCCTTGGTAACTTTCAGGATCTCAGGCCTGAGGTGTACTTTCCACAGGAACTGGATGCAAGGTACTACAACTCCTTTAACAGGAGAAGAGGCACTTGCCCCAAGCCTGCCATACAACATATGCCCTTTCAGGCAAGGACGCCACTGCCCAGATCTTTCGTTCTCGTCCTGGTCTGGCTGTTTTCCCATGTACTGCTTCTCTTCTGTCACTGCTCTAGGCATTTCTCCTACTAAAAACTACTATATGGTTACATAGAAGGATTATTTAAATCAGCACTAAGTGTGTCAGTACAGTTCTGACTACAATACCTATATGATTTTATAGAAAGACTATATAGAACTAAGTATGCTAGATATATGTAAGCAGTAAGTTACTCTTCAAGCACTAATTCTATAAACTCATATATGATTATATATGAAGGATTATATAAAGGAAACAGCTGAGCAATAACACTATAAACTAAGACATTCTTCAGGCACTAGTTGTGCCTGGGGTCTGGACAGTTCTCCTTCCTCAGTGCCCATGGGGGGTGTTACCCACACCTACGTATTTTATTCCCTTTATGGCAATTGTGAATGGGAGTTCACTCATGATTCGGCTCTCTGTCTGTTATTGGTGTATAGGAATGCTTGTGATTTTTTCACATTGATTTTGTATCCTGAGACTTTGCTGAAGTTGCTTATCAGCTTAAGGAAATTTTGGGCTGAGCTGGTGGGGTTTTCTAAATATACAATCATGGAGCTGGTGGGGTTTTCTAAATATACAATCATGTCATCTGCAAACAGAGACAATTTGACTTCCTCTTTTTCTATTTGAATACCCTTTATTTCTTTCTCTTGTCTGATTGCCCTTGACAGAACTTCTAATACTGTGTTAAATAGGAGTGGTGAGAGAGGACATCTTTCTCTTGTGCCAGTTTTCAAAGGGAATGCTTCCAGTTTTTGCCCATTCGTTATGATATTGGCTGTGTGTCTGTCATAAATAGGTCTTATTATTTTGAGATATGTTCCATCGATACCTAGTTTATTGAGACTTTTCAGCATGAAGCGGTGTTGAATTTTGTCAAAGGCCTTTTCTGCATCTATTGAGATAATCGTGGTTCTTGTCATTAGTTCTGTTTATGTGATGGATTACATTTGTTGATTTGCGTATGTTGAATCTTCCTTGCATCCCAGGGATGAAGCCGACTTGATTGTAATGGATAAGCTTTTTGATGTGCTGCTGGATTCAGGTTGCCAGTATTTTATTGAGGAGTTTTGCATTGATGTTCATCAGGAATACTGGCCTGAAATTTTGTTTTTTCATTGTGTCTCTGCCAGGTTTGGTATCAGGATGATCCTGGCCTTAAAAAATGAGTTAGGGAGGATTACCTCTTTTTCTATCGTTTGGAGTAGTTTCAGAAGGAATGATACCAGCTCCTCTTTGTTCCTCTGGTAGAATTTGGCTGTGAATCCATCTGGTCTTGGACTTTGTTTGGCTGGTATGCTATTAATTACTGCCTCAATTTCAGAACTTGTTATTGTTCTATTCAGGGATTTGACTTCTTCCTGGTTTAGACTTGGAAGGGTGTATGTGTCCAGGAATTTATCCATTTCTTTTAGATTTTCTAGTTTATTTGCATATAGGTGTTCATAGTATTCTCTGATGGTAGTTTGTATTTCTGTGGGATCACAGCGATGATATCTCCTTTATCATTTTTTATTGCGTCTATGTGATTCTTCTCTCTTTTCTTCTTTAATAGTCTGGCTAGTGGCCTATCTATTTTGTTGATCTTTTCAAAAAAACAGCTCCTGGATTCTTTTTTTTTTTTTTTT
>NW_016107865.1:1032355-1034347 GCF_001604975.1 Cebus imitator
ATTCTCCTGCCTCAGCCTCCCAAGTAGCTGGGATTACAGGCATGTGCCACCACAACCGGCTAATTTTCATATTTTTAGTAAAGACAGGGTTTTGCCATGTTGGCCTGGCTGGTCTCAAACTCCTGACCTCAGGTGATCCACCTGCCTCAGCCTCCCAAAGTGCTAGGATTACAGCCATGAGCCACTGCGCCCAGCCTCATTGATTTTTTGAATGGTTTTTCATGTCTCTATCTCCTTCAGTTCTGCTATGATCTTAGTTATTTCTTGTCTTCTGCTAGGTTTTAATTTGTTTGCTCTTGTTTCTCTAGTTCTTTTAATTCTGATGTTAGGGTGTCGATTTTAGATCTCTTGTGGGTATTTAGTGCTATAAATTTCCCTCTACACACTGCTTTAAATGTGTCCTAGAGATTCTGGTACGTCATGTCTTTGTTCTTATTGGTTTCAAAGAACATCTTTATTTCTGCCTCCATTGCATTATTTATCCAGTAGTCATTCAGGAGCAGGTTGTTCAGCTTTCATGTAGTTGTGCAGTTTTGAGTGAGTTTCTTAATCCTGAGTTCTAATTTGATGGCACTATGGTCTTAAAGACTGTTGGTTATTATTTCCATTATTTTCCATTTGCTGAGGAGTGTTTTACTTCCAATTATGTGGTCAATTTTAGAAATGTGGTCAATTTAGTGCAATGTGGTGCTGAGAATAATATATATTCTATGGATTTGGGATGGAGAGTTGTTTAGATGTCTATTAGGTCCACTTGGTCCATATCTGAGTTCAAGTCCTGGATAACATTGTTAATTTCTGTCTCATTGATCTGTCTAATATTGAAAGTGGGGTGTTGTCTCCCACTATCATTATGTGGGAGTCTAAAGTTCTTTGTAATCTCTAAGAACTTGCTTTATGAATCTGGGTGCTCCTGTATTGGCTGCATATATATTTAGGATAGTTAGCTCTTCTTGTTTCATTGGTCTCTTTATCATTATGTAAAGCCCTTCTTTGTCTCTTTTGATCTTTGCTGGTTTAAAGTCTATTTTATCAGAGACTAGGATTGCAACCCCTGCTTTTGTTTTGTTTCCCATTTGCTTCATAAATATTTCTCCATCCCTTTATTTTGAGCCTATGTGTGTCTTCACATGTGAGATGAGTCTCCTGCATACAGTACAGTGATGGGCCTTGACTCTTTATCCAATTTGCCAGTCTTTGTCTTTTGATTGGGGCATTTAACCCATTTACATTTAAGGTTAGTGTTGTTATGTGTGAATTTGACCCTGCCATTATGATGCTAGCTGGTTATTTTGCCTGTTAGTTGATGCAGTTTCTTCATAGCATCAATGGTCTTTACAATCTGGTATGTTTTGGCAGTGACTGGTACCAGTTTTTCCTTTCCATGGTTAGTGCTTCCTTCAGGAGCTCTTGTAAGGCAGGCCTAGTAGTGACAAAATCTCTCGGCATTTGCTTGTCTGTGAAGGATTTTATTTCTCCTTTGCTTATGAAGCTTAGTTTGGCTGGATAGGAAATTCTGTGTTGAAAATTTTTTCCTTTAAGAATGTTGAATATTGGTCCCCATTCTCTTCTGGCTTGTAGGGTTTCTGCCAAGAGATCTGCTGTTAGTCTGATGGGCTTCCCTTTGTGGGTAACCCGACTTTTCTCTCTGGCTGCCCTTAATATTTTTTTCCTTCATTTCAACCTTGGTGAATCTGATGATTATGTGTCTTGGGGTTGCTATTCTCAAGGAGTATCTTTGTGATATTCTCTGTATTTCCTGAACTTGAATGTTGGCCTGTCTTGCTAGGTTGAGGAAGTTCTCCTGAATAATATCCTGAAGAGTGTTTTCCAACTTGGTTCCATTCTCCTGTCACTTTCAGGTACACTAATCAAACATAGATTTAGTCTTTTCACATAGTCACATATTTCTTGAAGGCTTTGTTCTTTCCTTTTCATTCTTTTTTCTCTAGATCTGTCTTCTCACTTTATTTCATTAAGTTAATCTTCAAT
>NW_016107865.1:1034362-1040849 GCF_001604975.1 Cebus imitator
GCTTGATCAATTTGGCTATTGCTACTTGTGTTTGCTTCATGAAGTTCTCATGCTGTGTTTTTCAGCTCCATCAGGTCATTTATTTTCTTCTCTAAACTGGCTATTCTAGTTAGCAATTTGTCTAACCTTTGTTCAACCTTCTTAGCTTTCTTGCATTGGGTGAGAACATGCTCCTTTAGCTTGAAGGAGTTTGTTATTACCCACCTTCTGAAGCCTACTTCTGTCAATTCATCAAACTCATTCTCCATCCAGTTTTATTATTTTGCTGGTGAGGAGTTGTGATCCTTTGGAAGAGAAGAGGCATTCTAGTTTTTGGCATTTTTAGCCTTTTTGTGCTGGTTTCTACCCATCCTCATGGCTTTATCTACCTTTGGTCTTTGATGTTGGTGGCCTTCACATGGGATCTCTGAGTGGATATCTTTTTTGTTGATGTTGATGCTATTCCTTTCTTTTTATTAGTTTTCCTTCTAATAGTCAAGCCCCTCTGCTGCAGGTCTGCTGGAGTTTGCTGAAGGTCCACTCCAGACCCTGTTTGCTTCAGTATCATCAATGGAGGCTGCAGAACAGCAAAGACTACTGCCTGTTCCTACCTCTGGAAGCTTCGTCCCAGAGGGGCACCCATCAGCTGCCAGTGACAGCTCTCCTGTATGAGGTGTCTGTTGGCCCCTACTGGGATACATCTCCCTATCAGGAGACATGGGAGTCAGGGACCTACTTGAGGAGGTAGTCTGACTCCAGGTAGAGTTCAAATGCTGTACTGAGAGATCCACTGCTCTCTTCAGGGCCATCAGGCAGGGATGTTTAAGTCTGCTGAAGATGTGCCCACAGCTAACCCTTTCCTTACATGCTATGTCCTAGAAGATGGTGGTTTTATCTATAAGCCCCTGACTGGGGCTGCTGCTGTCTTTTTCAAAGATGCCTTGCCTAGAGAGGAGAACTCTAGAGAGGCAGTCTGGCCACATTGCCCTTGCTGAGCTGTGGTGGGTTCTGCCCAGTCCAAACTTCCTGGTGGCTTTGTTTACACTGTGAGGTAAAACTGCCTACGCAATCCTCAGCAATGGTGGACACCCCTCCTCCCACCAAGCTTGAGTGTCCCAGGTCTACCTCAGACTGCTGTGCTGGCAGCGAGAATTTCAAGCCAGTGGATCTTAGCTCACTGGGCCCCATAGGGGTGGGAGCCGCTGAGCTAGACCACTTGGTTCCCTGGCTTCAGCCCCCTTTCCAGGGGAGTGAACGGTTCTCTCTTGCCAGCATTCCAGGTGCCACTGGGGTATGAAAACTAAACTAAACTAAACTAAAAACTCCTGCAGCTAGCTCAGTGTCTGCCCAAATGGCCACCCAGTTTTGTGCTTGAAAACCCAGGGCCCTGGTGGCATAGGCACCAGAGGGAATCTCCCAATCTGCAAGTTGCAAAGACCATGGGAAAAGAGCAGTATCTGGGCTGGAGAACACTGTTCCTCACAGTACAGTCCCTCATGGCTTATTCCCTCAGGGCTTCCCTTGGCTAGCAGAGGGACCTCTCCGACCTCTTGTGCTTCCTGAGTGAGGCAACACCCCACTGTACTTTGGCTCACCCTCTGTGGGCTGTACCCACTGTCCAGCCAGTCCAAATGAAATGAATGGATACATTGGTTGGAATTGCAGAAATCGCCCCCTTTCTGTGTTGATCTCCCTGGGAGCTGCAGACCAGAGTTGTTTCTATTTGGCCATCTTGCCAGCAGTCCCAGGGAGAGAAATTAACTACAAAGAAGCAGCACAAGGGAATTTAGCAGTGCAGGGGTAGCAGAATGCCTATGTCTTATTGGTGATGATGGTTACAAGATTCTACGCATTTGTCAAAATTCACACAATGTTACACCAAAAGAGTGAGGTTTACCATATGTACATCTTAGAAGTGAGTAATAAAGAAACAACATTTAACAGGGACATTGATTTGAGCTACAACATGTTAAGAACTTGGAAGTCATCATTCCTGTCCTCGCAACAAGACAAAAATTGAACAAACTGAAAATCAATGACTTCTGAAATGCATCAGAAAATTGAGGTCAGCCAGGCACAGTGGCTCATGCCTGTAATCCCAGCACTTTGGGAGACCAATGATGGAGGACTACATAAGCCCAGGAGTTTGAGACCAGCCTGGGTAACATAGAGAGAACTCGTCTTTACAAAAAATAGAAAACATTAGCTGGTGTGGTGTTGTGTGCCTGTAGTCCCAGCTACTTAGGAAGCTGAGGTGGGAGGACCACTGGAGCCCAGGAGGTCAAGGCTGCGGTGAGCTGTGGCCATACCACTGCATTCCAGCCTGAGTGACAGAGCAAGACTAAGAATTACAGTTGATGTCAGCTTACTGGCAGCAGAAGCCACTGGAGCCAGTAACTAGCAGGAACATTGAAAACATAATTGATGAATTCCTAGAGACTAAGTGTGGACTAAGTTGAGTTAAAAATCCCTAGGGCCCTGATCATAAGGGGGCTCCTACATTTTCATAGATTTTTACCCCCAGGATCCCCACCAGATTCACAAGGTTCAGATTTGAGAAAACAAAATCCCCTCATGTTTCTGGCAGGGGGAGGGAAAAGTCAACATTTTGAAATATACTGAGAGCTTCTCCATAACAAAGCCCTGTCCCACAGGAAACTAACTTACCAAAGCCTTATTTAAACTTGGGGGAGGAAGATTAGACAGCTCCAGCATTCTCTAACCTTCTTGTCTTACATAAGGAGAGAGAAAAAAGATTAAGAAATGTTTCAAAAGTTGTAGCCCAGGGACTCAGAGCTTCCTGCCTCTAGCATCTTAGGACAAAGTCAATAGAGTTCTAGTATAATAACAATAGATAGCTGAGAATAACGCAAGACACAAACTCTATTTTGGAAGACATTCTTAAGGAAACCCAACAACAAAAGGGAAGAAAGAACACAAAAAAAGGAAACTGAGGCTTCTGGCACCTAGAGCTTCAGCTTAGCTTCTAGTCAGATTAACATAAAACCTCACACTAAAAGCTTTATGACCTCAGTTCCTATGACAGGTATATCATGTCTGACTTTCAACAGAAAATTACAAGGCACACTAAAAGTTCTGTTAAAACACAGTGTAAAAAGATAAAGCAAGCATTAGAATTAGACTCAAATATGTCACAATTTTTGGAATTGTCAGATAGTGAATTTAAAGTAACTGTGGTTAATACATTATGGGCTCTAATGGGAACAAAATTAGAAAATATGCAAGAACAGATGGGAAATATAAGCAGAGACAAAAATTCTAAGAAAGAAAACACACTTTCCCTATAAAGAATAAGAATTACATAGGACATCTCCTCAACTGTTTCTTAGGAAACTAGAGAAAGAAGTGCAAACAAGGAATAAAGCAAGCAGAAGAAATAACAAAAATGGAAGCAGAAATCCATGACATTAAAAGGAAAAAATTAACAGAAAAAATCCTTAAAACCAAGAGATGGTTCTTTGTAAACATCAATCAAATTGATAAACTTCTAGCCAGGCTAACCAAAAAAAAAAAAAAAAAAAAAAAAAAAAAGAAAAAAAAAAAAAAAAAAAAAAAAAGGGGCATAAATTGCTAGTATCACAAATGAAACAGGAATAACCACTACCAATCCCATGAACATTAAAAGGATAATAATAAAAGAATGCTATGAACAATTCTATGCTCACAAATTTGATGACTTAAATGAAATGGACCAAATCTTTAAAACACATAAACTACTAAAATTCACATGAAGAAAAGTAGATAATTTGGACAGTCCTGCCTTATTAAATAAATTTAATCAAGAATATATTTTTTTAAGAAAGCACCAGGCCTAGATGGTTTCACTGGTTGAATTTATCAAACATTTAAGTAAAAATGATACTAATTCTCTACAATCTCTTCCAGAAAGCAAAAGCAGAGAGAACATGTCCAACTCATTTTTCAAAGCCAACATTACCCAGACCAATATCTCTCTTGAGCATAGATGCAAATTTTCTCAATAAAATATTAGTAAATTAAATCCAACTATGTATAAAAAGAATTATACAACATGATCGAGTGAGACTTCTTCCAGGTATGAAAGTATATTAGGATTCTCTAGAGGGACAGAACCTAATGGGATAGATATCTATATAAAGAGGAGTTTATTACGTATTAACTCACATGATCGCCAGCTCCCACAATAGGCCATCTGCAAGCTGAGGAGCAAGGAAAGCCAGTCTGAGTCCCAAAACTGAAGAACTTGGAATCCAATGTTCAATAGCACGAAGCATCCAGCACAGGAAAAAGATGTAGGCTGGAAGGCTAGGCCAGTCTAGCCTTTTCACATTTTTCTGCCTGCTTTATAATCTAGTCGTGCTGGCAGCTGATGAGATGGTACCCCCCCAGATTAAGAGTGGATTTGCTTTTGCCAGCCCATTGACTCAAATGTTAATCTCCTTTGGCAACACCCTCACAAACACACCCAGGATTAATGCTTTGTATCATTCAATCCAGTTAAGGTGACACTCAGTATTAACCATCATACCAAGGCTGCTTTAACATTTTAGAACCAGTCAATGTAATCTATCGCATCAGGCTAAAGAAGGAAAATCATTTGGTCATACCCGTAGATGTAGAAAAGCATCTGGCAAAAACTAATACCCTTGCATGATTTAAAAAAAGAACAAAACCAAAACTCTCAGCAAACTAAGAATAGGGGGTAACTTCCTCAACTTGATAAAGAGCATGTAAGACATACCAACAAAAATTATATTTAATGGTGAGAAATGAAATGCTTTCTGAAATTATACTATAGCCTATTATAAAGAAGCCAGGTAGTTGAAAGACATCCAAAAAGATCATTTTCTCTGTAATCTCTTTAGAAGTTTACAAACCAAAACAACAACAACAAAAAAATGTATTGGTTCTTCTTTCTATATTATCACTTATTAGAATGGGATCAAGAGCCCTCAAATATATAATTTCCTTCCCTCACCCATCAATCAATTCATTTGGGCTCTGTAAGCAGGGATCCATCTTTGAACAGTCTTTTTACCTAATTGTAACGTAACACACTCACTCCTCCCAAACTTTCAACTTTCAAAGTCCACACCTTTCAAGGTACCCTTCTTAACAACTTCCCCATTTAAGCTATAACATTCCCAAGATACGATTCTATGGCTTCCTTACATAAAAACATAATCATCTTAATTCTGAATAAAAACTACTCATATATAGGATACATATTTCTTCTTCCCATGGCACAGCACTTTAGAGCCTATATTAATTGATAGAGTTGATAACATATCAGGACACAAAGAACAATTCTGGCCTATTGAAGCTTTTCTGATTCAGCTCTGACACTAACTGCTGACCAGTCAACAGCTTGTGATTCTATCTTTAGGTGCAAGAAAATGCAGCTAGTCAGATATTTAGAGTACAAAACTCTCAGACACTGAAGGGTACCTTAAGTTATCAGAGGAAAGTCATGTGCCGTCTCGGAGTTTACTTCTTCATTATTGTCAGAGACATTCAAACCAGAGTGACTCCATCCTGAATAGCAGCTGGGAAAAATAAGGCCAAGACCTAATGGGTTACATTTCCAGGAGGTTAAGGCATTCTTAGCCACAGGATGAGATAAGAGGTTGGCACAAGATACAGGTCACAAAGACCTTGCTGATAAAGTAAAGAAGCTGGTCAAATCCCACCAAAATCAAGATGGCAACAAAAGTGACCTCTGGTCATCCTCACTGTACAATACACAAAGAATATAATCCATTAGCATGCTAAAAGACACTCCCATCAGTGCCGTTGACAGTTTACAAATGCCATGTCGATGTCAGGAAGTTACCCTATATGGTCTAAAAAGGTAAGAAACTCTCAGTTCTGGGAATTGTCCACCCCTTTCCTGGAAAACTCATGAATAATCCACCCCTATTTAGCATATAACCAATAAGTAACAATAATTATAAGCAGCCAAGCAGCCCATGCTGCTGCTCTGCCTATGAAGAAGCCATTCTTTTATTTCTTTACTTTGTTAATAAACTTGTTTTCACTTTAATCTATGGATTAGCCTTGAATTCTTTCTTGTACAAGACCCAAGAACCCTTGGGGTCTGGATCCAGACCTCTTTCAGGTAATATTACACATAGCCAAAATATTACCTGTAAATAGCATGTCTCTCTTTATATTCTGTTGATTTTTTTTTTTTTTTTTGGTTCTGCAGGGTAAAATCCAGAGTTGCATAAGTAATGGGTGATGCCACAAATCTTCATTGTTAGTCATTTGTTCAGATGTCAGTTTCAAAACCATGGTTGTCTAGACAGCTAAAACTGGGTGAATGCAGGGAGTTTCCAGTTTCTACAAATGGAAGTTAATGGAAAGAGTCAGCTAAGGAAATCAGTCTGAAAGCATGATATTTCTGGAACCTCAAAGATAGACCATCAGCAAGCTGAAGAGTCACTGGGAACGGGTTGCGCTTTAAATGGTTCATATATAGGAGCTTCTTAAATATAGCTTCAATGTA
>NW_016107865.1:1041406-1046045 GCF_001604975.1 Cebus imitator
TCATTGTTGTGATTCTGTTTTATTCCCTGTGCTATTTATTTGTTATTAGGTGGAGTTTACATTGAAGCTATATTTAAGAAGCTCCTATATATGAACCATTTAAAGCGCAACCCGTTCCCAGTGACTCTTCAGCTTGCTGATGGTCTATCTATATATTTAGCCATTCTTTTAGTATTTGATATTGTCTTTCAAAATATAAATGATATCTACCATTTATCTACTATCAGGGATGTTGAGCAACTGCAACTCTCATGCACTGCTGGTGGGATGCAAAATGGTACACCTACCTTGGAAAACAGTTTGGCAGGTTCTTACAAAGTCAAACGTATGTTTATCACATGACCTCACTCCAGGATATTTACTCTAGAGAGGTGAAAACATGTTCACACAAAAACCCATACATAGATGTTTACAGCAGCTCTATTCATAATTGACCAAAACTGGAAATAACACAAATATCATTCCACAAGTAAATGGTTAAACAAATTCTGGAATACCTATATAATGAAATTTCACTCAGAAAAAAAAGGAACAAACTACTGATATATGAATATGAGTGTATCTCAAAAAGGTAATATGCTTAATGAAATAAAACAGTCTAAAAAATTAAATAATGTTCCATGTATATGATATTGTGGAAATGCAAAGCTATAGAGATGGAGTTCAGTGGTTGTCAGGGTTAGGATGGAGGAGGGGTTGACTATAAAGGCGGACAGCGTGAGGGAATCTGGGGGTTCATGAAACTGCTCTATATTTTGATGGGGTAGAGGTTATATGGCTCTGCACATGTGTTAAAATTCAGTCAGGCATGGTGGCTCATGCCTATAATCCCAACACTCTGGGAGGCTGAAGTAGAAGGATTGTTTAAGCCCAGGAGGTTGTGACCAGCCTGAGCAATATGGTGACATCCTGTCTCTACAAAAAATAAAGCTGAGCATGGTGGCACACATCTGTGGTCCTAGCAGCTCGGAAGGCTGAGGTGGGAGGATCACTTAAGCCTGGGACTTCAAGCCTGCAGTGGACTGAAATTGTGCTATGCACTCAGGCCTGGGTGGCAGAGCTAGACCCTCTCCCTCCTCACCTTCCAAAATTTCAAACTCACAGCACTGCCCACCAAAAGAAGTTAATTTCACAGTATGTTAATTAAACTATAA
This sequence comes from Cebus imitator, assembly GCF_001604975.1. Taxonomy (NCBI): domain Eukaryota; kingdom Metazoa; phylum Chordata; class Mammalia; order Primates; family Cebidae; genus Cebus; species Cebus imitator. The sequence goes on from NW_016107865.1 coordinate 1,042,561, forward strand.
AAAGGCATTTTAAAACTCTTAAATCTGTCCTCATCTTTCTACTATGCAACTCCTCCCTGGACTCTCATTTGTGTAATTTTCGCCTCTCCTGGACTACTGCAAGTGACTCCCAACTAGACTTGTCTTCAATTACAATCTTCAACCCTGTTTTCTTTATGAATTATTATGAAATATTTCCATTGTACAAAATGTTATAAAGAAAAACAAAATCAGTCACATCTAAGTAGCTCTACCCACTTGAGATTGGGCAGGTACACCACTTCTTGTGGTTTTCCCCAAACTGAGACCATCATGAAAATTAAAATAAGCATCCAAAAGAACATATGCTTATATTATGTTACACACTTACACCATAGCTTAACAGAAATACAGCTTCATTATAGTGCTGGAAATAGAGTTTATTTTTATTTTTTTATTTTTTATTTTTTTTGAGACGGCATCTTGCTCTGTTGCCAGACGGGAGTGCAGTTAGTGCAATCTCGGCTCATTGCAACTTCTGCCTCTTAGGTTCAAGTGATTCTCCTGCCTCAGCCTCCTGAGTAGCTGGGAGTACAGGCACACACCACCATGCCCCAAAATGAGACATGCTAATTTTTTTTTTTTTTGGTACTTTTAGTAGAAACAAGGTTTCACTATGTTGGCCAGGATGGTCTCAATCTCTTGATCTCGTGATCTGCCTGCCTTGGCCTTCCAAAGTGCTCAGATTACAGGCATGAGCCACAACACCCAGCCAGAAATAGAATTTATTTCTATATGCAGCCTATTTTATTCATTTGTGTTTCATTTCTGTAACTCCTGACCTGGCCTCTATGCCTACGGCTTCTGGCAGGTGCTAAACTAGTCCTAGTTGAACTGAACTTTTTAGCTGTTTCAACTCAGTAGCTCTTTTGACTTGTTGCCTTTGTCACATGGACTTGGAGAAAAAGTGAGTCAAAGAGTTAACATGCTGACACAACAATCTTAATGCCTGGAAAAGAGCAACAGCATCCCAGAGATAGAACCTATTAAACAATTAATTGGTCATTTAAAAAACATGATCCAGAAAACAGAAGAAAGAGAATTTCCCAGTGGGCTATTAAAAAAAATGCACTGAGGTTAAAAATTGAAAGAAAAATAAAACAAAAGTATTTTATCCCAATGTTATTGCAGGTGCCCCTGGATTAACTAGACAATCGTGAGGCAAGTGATTTTAAAACAAACAAAAAAATTGTAAAATACGCACTGGTATAATTTAGCAGATAATCAGAGCTGCAGCAGAAAACTACCTTTATTTGGAAATAATTAGTATGCCATAGCTACTCAGAGGAGCCATATTTATTGCTAATAGCTGATGCTCAGGTGGTACTGATCATTCTATCACCAAAACTAATTAAGGGTCTTAAAAAGGAGGAGGGAAACCACACAGGGAGATAGAGATGGCTGAACAGATGGGGTGGCTCAGAGGCTCCATGAAACAGGATGCCTTCATTGCAAAGTGAACAATTAGCCTGGAAATTCAAACGCACACACAAGGCCTGCAGGTCCTAGCACTAGTGCTGAGAAAATTAGGGGTCAAGCAGAAGAGCTAACTGTCATTGAGCACCTACTCTATGTCAGGCACATTACCTGATAGAAGCCTCACAATCACCTCTGTTTGTAGAAGAAATTGAAGCTTAAGGAAGCTTTGTGTTCTTCCAAGCTACCACAGCTTGTAAAGTCATGCAGGCGAGCTCTACACCCAGTCATTCTGACTCCACAGCCCACGACCTAACCTGCAACATACTGTCTCATGTGGTGACTGCTATGGTTTAATGTCTTCTCCAAAAGTCATATTAAAATGTAATGGCCACTGTGACAGTATTAAGAAGTGGGACCTTTACGAGGTAATTAAGTCATGAGGGCTCTGTCCTTATAAATGGATTAATGTCATTATCAGGGAGTAGGCTGGTTATTTTGGAATCCTGATAAAAGGATGAAGTTTGGCCCTCATTCCTCCCTCCTGTCTCTCCCACTCACTGCCTCTTGTGTGCACACTCTTTCTCGCCATGTGATGCCTTCTGCCATGTGTGACACAGCAAGAAGGCCCTCACCAGATACAGCCCCTTGATCTTGGACTTCCCAGCCTCTAAAACTGTGGGCCAAATAAATTTTTCTTTAGACATTATCCAGTCTGTGGTATTCTGCTTTAGCAGCAGAAGATAGACTAAGACAATGATCCTTGCACCATTTCTGATGATCAGTTTCACAAGCACAGGTCTTGACCTAAATTCAGAAATTTTCTAATTGTAGTTCTCTCTTTCCACTCCAATTCAGAATTTACTTGTTTTCAGAACTCTGATCTCTGAGCTGATATGATGTGAAAAGTAAATTTGAAAAATAATTGGATTAATATATCAGCATGTTATTCCCTGATCTTAGCAACTTATTTACAGCTACCAGAAATATAATATGACAGAAAGATATATTGTGTCTAATTTCATCCATTGAGGCCAAACCCTAAAAGATAAGTTTTGGGGCCAGCACTTGTTTTTCTCCAGTTACTCATCCACACTACGTGAAGAGCTGACTGCTTTGTCTATACATAGGCTTACTGGTAATTTTACTTCAGGTTTCAAGAAACAGAGACCCATTCAAACTGTGTTAAGTAATGGGTGTTTGTTGTAAGGGTGAATGTGGAAAAAGGTAGGATTCTCAATGACTAGATCAGAATTCAGAGAAAAAGAGGAACCACAACAAAGCCAGGTCTCCCAGACACTGTGATTAGTTCAGAAATTGGCAAATTGGGGACCGAGTTATCCATCAGCCTCTCAGCAACATGATCTGCTGATTCCTCTTTCAGAAGCTGGCTTCTATTGCATTTATTTTCACTGTCATTCTTCACCATATTGTGTCTGCTCATTCAAATAGTCTGCTCACTTGTGCTAATTGTAGAGACGTATGGAAATAGAAGGTAAAAAAGGTAAAAACCACCATTCAAGATCTTCTTCAGAATATTTTTCTACACACACACTATATTTTTAAAAATAGAAAGATCTACTCAGCAAATGGTGTTACAACTAGTTGAATATCCACAAAGAAGGACAGAAAAAGGCCAGGCATAGTGGTTTGTGCCCATAATCCCGGCACTTTGAGGGGGCTGAGGCAGGCAGATCACTTGAGGCCAGGAGTTTGAGACCACCCTGATCAACATGGTGAAAACTTATCTCTACTAAAAATATAAAAAATTAGCCAGTGTGGTGGTACATGCCTGTAATCCCAGCTACTCAGGAGTCTGAGGCACAAGAATCACTTGAGCCTGGGAGGCGGAGGTTGCAGTGAGCTGAGACCATGCCACTGCACTCCAGCCTGGGTGACAGAGCGAGACTCTGTGTTAAAAAAGAAAGAAAAAGGAAGAAAGAAAGAAAGAGAGAGAGAGAAAGAGAGAAAGAGAGAGGGAGAGGGAGAGGGAGAGGGAGGGAGGGAGGGAGGGAAAGAAAGAAAGAGAAAGAAAGAAAGAAAGAAAGAAA
>NW_016107865.1:1046168-1055196 GCF_001604975.1 Cebus imitator
AAGGAAGGAAGGAAGGAAGGAAGGAAAAGAAAGAAAGAAAGAAAGAAAGAGAGAGAGAGAAAGAAAGAAAGAAAGAAAGAAAGAAAGAAAGAAAGAAAGAAAGAGAAAGAAAGAGAGAACACTGTATCAGATCACACACAAAAATTAACTTAGCTTAAAATGTGTCATAGATCTAAACCTAAAAGCAACATGTATAAAATTTTTATTTAAAAAACATAGAAAAGTATTATGACATTGGGGTAGAGAAAGATTTTTTAGATCACAAAAAGTATAAACCATATTCACTGACTGTGACAAATGTATCATACTAATGTTAATAATAGGGAAAGGTGGGTGGGAGTATTTAAGAACCTTCTATACTATTTTTGCAAGTTTTCTATAAATCTAAAACTAAACTAAAAACTTTATATTAAAAAAGCATTGACCATGAAATTAAAAAATGAATAAATAGATAAATTAAAAGCATTTGCTCTTTGAAAGACATTATTACAAAAATGAAAAGACAAATTATAACCTGGGAAGAAATATTTGCTGATCACATATCTGACAAAGGAATTGTATGCAACATATATCAAGAACTCTCAAAAATTTGTATTAAGAAAATAACCCCAATTTTAAAAGATCTGAATTGAAATTTCACTAGAGAAGATATATGGATAGCTTATAAGCACATGAAAAGACGGTTGATACTAGTCATTATGGAAAGGAAATACTATTCATTAGGGAAAGGAGATACTACTACATACCTGTAAGCATGGCTCAACTTTAAAAACAGTACTATGAGATAAGAGAATGCAAAGCAACTGGAACTCCCATGTGTTGCTGGTAGGATTGCAAAGCGGTACAGAACATTTGAAAAAGAGTTTGGCTGTTTCTTAAACACTACCATGCAACCAAATAATCCCTCTCTTAAGGTGTTCACTTAAGAGAACTAAAACATATGGCCTGTACACAAATATTCATAATCATCAGAAACTGGAAACAATCCAAAGGGCTGGAACTGGTAAATGAGTAGATTGTGATATATCCATGCAATGTAATGCTTTTCAGCAAGAAAAGGAATGAGGTATTGATACACACAACATAAAAAAAAAACCCTCAAAAATAGAAAACTGAGATGTAAAAGCCATATATAAAATGTGCTTTTATTTATCTGATATACTGGAAAATGAAAAGCTCTAGTTTTCTAGTGTTATGGTCTAAATGTCTGTGACTCCCCAAATGCATGTGTTGAAACCTAATGTCCAATGTGATATTATTAGGTGAGGCTTTGGGCAGGTGATTAGCTCATGAGGGCTCCATTCTTATGAATAGAATTTGTGCCCTTACATAAGAAATCCCAGAGAACTAGTTAGTCCCTTTTAACACGTAAGGACACAGAAAGAAGGCACTGTCTATGACGAAAAGAGCCCTCACCAGACACCAAATATGCCAGTGCCTTGATCTTGGACTTCTCAACCTCCAGAACCTCGAAAAATAAATTTTTACTACTTATGAGTTACTCAGGCTAGGGAATTTTGTTAGAGCAGCCCAAACGAACTAAGACAACCAGAGACTATGAGTAAAGGGAAGATATTGACTATAGAGGTACATGAGGAAACTTTCTGGGATGGTGGAAAGAGTCATAGACGTAGACCCTTTCCACCACCCCAGAAAGTTTACACCTGTCAAAACTAATAAAAGTGTATACCTGAAAAGCAAGACTCTTACCATATGTAAATTGTAACTCAATAAACCTGAGTTTAAATAATAAAACTGAAATCATATCATCTATATTACTTATATATTGCCTCTCTTGTCACTTAACATCACAGCACTAAATATACCAAGAAAGCATGACTGTAATGATTACATCAAATTTTTCTGTGTGAGTATATGGTAACTCAATTAATTATTGTCTTATTGTTGAACATCATTTAGTTACAATTTTTTAACATATATTCTCACATGAACATCTTTGTATAGCAGTTCAGACTTTTGTCTCATTACTGCACTCAAACAAATTCTAGACATGAGCCAAGGGTATGAGTGCTAGTTTAAGTGTCTTAAAATTTACTGCCAATTTTCTTCCCAGACAAGCTTACACACCTACCATGGGAAGAGTAGGTCTATAATAAAAATCTTAAATATATCCTTTTTTAAAGAACATGAAGCAATAATAGAAATGGAGGTTTATTCAAATTACTCTGAGTTTATGGGGAAATTAACAAGTCTACAGAAAAGAGTCTTCTGTGAAATTTCCAGAGGTCCTCTACAATCAGTTTTTTAATAACATTTTCCCTTTAGAAGAGATTACTTTTTCCATTTATAATATATTGCTTTGCATAATGAAGAACAATTAGCAAAATAATTCATCAAAATCCTATTTACACTTGCATTTTCAAGAGCAATCATTTATTCCAACTAAAATGCCTCCCTTCTTTTAACCCTTTTCACCATCAGTGCCCACAAGTAAGAATGCTAGAATTTCCACAAGAATCTTTCAGTGTTACAGCTCCTGTATTTCACAATGAAATCCTAAGCTCACAATATTTTTTCATGTGCTGATGCCATATTCAAGGCATAGTTTATGCTAATAGATGACTCTTCCTCTTAATAGAAAAAAACAACCTTATTGAGTTTCTAACAATGTCCCTATTCACACATTAGCTCTGCTACAACTAAGATAAACACATTGCTTACCTAACATTTTAAGTATAAAGTAACCAAAATAGAACAATAACTAACTCTTAACAAAGCTAAATTCAGTTTCAAAATGTCTTCATGGTGAGTAAATAAAATTTCTGAACCTGGGTCATGTGATCCTGGAGTTCTGATTATCATCTTTCATTGCTGACTTTAAAGATAAACAATGTTTGTCTGAATAGCTTCATCTGAAGCCCTCTTTCCTGAATTATTTATTCAGGCATGAATTTTGCTGGTATAGATTCATGTAGAACTTTAGCCACATTATGAAACTTCAAAATGGAAGAAACCTTGATTTGCCCAAACCCTCACAGTGGGCTGGCAGTCATACAGGCTGTGAACTCAGGTTCCAAGCCTTGGGCTCCTCAGGCTCACCCCACTCTACCTCATTCTCTGCTCTACCTTGGCTAGAGTAACGCATTTGACTGTACATGTCAGGTTTCTCCCGCCAGAATGCTCAGTCTGTGAAATAAATTAAAATCACACCAATGAAAGTTATATTCTAAGCCATCCTTAATATTCTGTTACATCTTTCAGGATTCAGAGGAGACAAGGCCAACTTCTAAAATCAAAGAAACATATTTAGAATTTTTTTAACAACATACACTACTAGTACATCAATTTCTACACCCAATTTTATTATCCGATATTTTTAGGACATTTTTAAAAAAGGAAAATGCTACATTTTGAATAGTCAGAATAAATAAGAGATTCTTCCACTGTGATCTTCCCTTCCTCCCTCCCTCTCTCCCTCCAACCCTCTCCACCACCACCCCACCCACCCCGGCTCTCTCTCTCTCTCTCTCTCTCTCTCTCTCTCTCTCTCTCTCTCTCACACACACACACACACACACACACACACACACACACACACACACAGAGTTTCCCACAGACTATTAGTGGACACACCACCAAGAAACCTACCCAAGGCAATGCCAAAGCCATAAATCTCCCCAAGCCAACTGTTGGGTTTTAGGCAAAGCCAAGTCTTTCCTCTCAGGGCTGGAATGCCATGGACTCAGGACTGGAATGCCATGGACTCAGGACCATGCAGCTCAGAGATTCTTAAGAAGGCCATCCCAGGCCAGGCGCAATGGCTCATGCCTGTAATCCTAGCACTTTGGGAGGCCGAGGCAGGTAGATCACTTAAGGTCAGGATTTCGAGACCAGCCTGACCAACATGGTGAAACTCCTTCTCTACTAAAAACACAAAAAGCTAGGCGTGGTGGCTCATGCCTGTAATCCCAGCTACTTGAGAGGCTAAGGCAGGAGAATCGCTTGAACCCAGGAGGCACAGGTCAGAGTGAGACAAGATCATGCCATTGCACTCTAGCCTGGGCAACAAGAACAAAATTCCATCTCAAAAAAACAAAACAAAACACAAGAAGGCAATCCCAAAGCAAAACTGAAGGAGGCAATGTGTCCATCGATGCACTCTCCACTCCTAGCATTTCTCTCTCCTTCCGTCCTCTCTCCTTCCAGGTCTCCAGGCCTCTTGTTCCCCTGCTGTCCTCAGTTCCAATTACCTGAGAAGCCTATCTCATGTTTGACTCCACAGCAAAAACACTCTAAAAACAAAAGTCTAAGAAAAGCTAAGCCTTCCCAGCCAAATGAATCAGCAGAAGAAACACTGGACAGAGGATGAGATGCTCTTTCCAGCTATCCCACTCACTAGCTGAGCAACCCTGGGCAAACCCTTTATCTCTTTGGACCATAGCAGTGAAAGGAGTGGGGTGGGCTGGGTTGTTTCTGGAGGTTGTGCTGAGCCACACCTCTCATAGTCTAGAAAGGCTATACGTTAATTGGAATAAAGGGCCCTCCAGATGAGGGAGTCCATGAGTGATGGAGATACTTCAGGTGTGGTAGATGTGGTAGGTATACCCCAGCAGCAGCTCCTCTTGCTATGCTTTTGAGAAGACACTATGAAACCCTCAAGTCAACTGTCAAGCTCGACACTCGAAGGCTCTGTAGCCCGATCTGCATTTGTTCCTCAGGTTTGGGGAATTACCCTAAACTAATTTGTCCCTTAACCAAATACTTCAGCAAAAAGCCATTGAATGTTTGTCAAACCCTTAAGACATACAATTTTGATAAGCCCCTTCTGGCTTGTTTTGTTTTGCTTTAAATATCTAACTCAGAAACAAACTAGATTTTCAAAAAAAAAAAAAAAAAGTATGTTTTGCCAAGATAATATAAATGTCCAGAAGTCCTTTCACTATAGCCATCTGTATCCCCAGAGCATTGGATTCCACCCTATACATAATTAAAGAAGCAGGCAGTCACCTGCCAGTAACAATGAAAAAGCAGCAGAAGGTCACAGCGTGACCCACCTGGTGTAGTGACTGTAGGTACAGAACATAAGAAAGAATCACCTACTAGCCTGCTAGTGCCATAGAACAGAGGTTTTTTGGTTTTTTGGTTTGAGACAGTGTCTCCCTCTGTCGCCCAGGCTGGAGTGCAGTGGTGCGATCTTGGCTCGCTGCAACCTCTGCCTCCTGGACTCAAGTGATTGTCCTGCCTCAGCCTCCTGAGTAGCTGGGGCTACAGGTGCTCGCCACCACGCCCGGCTAATTTTTTATTTTTAGTAGAGATGGGGATTCACCATGTTGGCTAGGATGGTCTTGATCTCCTAAGCTTATGATCCACCTGCCTCGATCTCCCAAAGTACTGGGATTACAGGCATGAGACACTGCGCCCAGCCCCGAGGCAGGGGTTTTATTTGTAGAACAGATCCTGCACATACATGCTTAGTCTTCTCAGGAAGTTGTAACAAAATACCATACACTGGGTGGCCTAAGCAATAGACATTTATTTCCCACAGTTCTGGAAGTCTGAGATCAGAGCACCAGCATGGTCAGGCTCTGATGAGGGCTCTCTTCTTGACTTGCAGACTGCTGCCTTCTCACTGTGTTCTCATGTAACAGAGAGTTAGACAGCAAGCAAATTCTGGTGACTCTTCTTTTAAAGACACTTATTTCATGATGAAGGGCCTACCCTCACTTAAGGGCCTACCTCATCCAAACTTAATTACTTCCCAAAGGCCCTGTCTCCAAATGCCATCACATTGGTGGTAAGGGCTATAATATGTAAATGTGGGGGCTCTATAATCCATTCCATAGCAGAAGCCGTCAATAAAATTTTGTTGAATTTCTCAATAAAACCATAGGTGGATAAATGAACTGAGAAGAACAAAGAAAGCAAATGGTGGCTGATGTAAATCTACCTGTTCTATGGAATTATAAGGAAAAATACATGGTTTTAGCACAACCAACCATCAGATAAACATTACAGGGCAAGTTCTATTAGTGCTTTTTTCTCATGATTGCAAAGGGCAGTTGATCCATCCTACAGTTGTGAAATGTGTATAAATGGATACCATGTGCTGGGGGCAAGAAGTTCTGGCACAAAGGAATACAAAGGTCAACTCTCCACCTCTGTTAGGATGTGAACTTGCATTTAAAGCCTCTAGGAGTCCCCCTCCTCCTGTGTCAGCACCCCATTTACTCACACTTATCTTGTTTTTATTTGAGATTTTTTTTTTTTGGGCCCTATGTCCATTATTCTGAGTTTTTTGTTGTTGTTGTTTGTTCATGATCTAGTTTATCTAAGTAAAGCCTGGAAATTAGAACTTTATGAAGGTGTTTAGGAGGGAAAAGAGAATCAGAATGGACTCAGAACCTTGTACGCCTTGTCTGATAGTGGTCCGCAGAGTAGATACCATAATACATTAGAAGAAGTGTCTGCAATGGGAGCTGTAGAATTCCAACACAAAGAGGCTCCAGGACGGCAACTGCGGGGAAGGAGGGCTTAAATCTCTATGACTCCCCATGTTTAGATTTGTGAAGTCTACTTTTTACAGACTTTACAAGTAATCTGAGACAAATGCTATATTAAATAAGCTTCTCTTTTACCCGCTGTGGCAATTAGAGGAGGAGACATACAGAATGACGTTAGACCATACAGACTGCTCTGAGACCCTCCACCAAACTAAACAATCTAATCACAGGAATAAAGGAATTTGTGCTTTTGTTCATTCAGTCATAGACTTATTCATTTCCCCAGCATTGAATGAACATCTATGCTGAACACCATGAGCAATGCAAAGGTGAACAAAACAGGGTTCCTAAACTGATTTTCCCATCTTGGGATTTCACAGTCCTAGAAGAGGTTCCTCCAGGGGGAGATTCATTTATTCCACTTCCTCTAAAAGTGTTTATAAAGATTAGTAGAGAAAATGAAATAAGACAGATGCGGTTTCAAATCCCAGCTCTGCCACTTAGATGTGTGATACTTGGCACATTTCTTAACCACTCGAAGCTTCAGTTTATTCATTTATTAAATATGAATGATAATACCTATCTCATAGGATTGTTGAGGTTTACTTTAAAATAACAACAAGCATAAAGTGCCTGGATTAGTACCTGGTGCACAGTAGGAATTAAGTCAATGTTAGTTTGCTTCTTCTATCACCCTGTGTTTTCCTGATTATTCTGCTATCAGCTTGTGCTGAGCCTTGTACATCCCTGCACTCCTCACAGCTCCTACAGCATCCTTTCACACATGCCACTTTTAGTGAATTGGAGCTCAGTCTCCCACATAAGTTTGGCCCTGATTGACATTTTACGGACTGCAGGCTAACACATGCCAATATAAAAATTTCAAGTAAGCAAACTGAGGCTTCATAAAGTTTTTCACATTACTACTAATAAAAGCTAACATTTATTGACTTGAGGCAAACCATGTTCCAGGCACTATTCTAAGTGTTTTACATGTGTTACCTTATTCAATTCTCCTAAGAGCTCTATGAGGTAGGTGCTATATTGTGCCTGTTTTTGCAGCTGAGTAAACTGAGGAACAGAGAGGTTAAGTAGCTTGCTAAAAGGTCTACTGCTAACAAGAAAGGGAGGAAGGAGTTTTAAACCAGGCACCCTGCCCGCCCTGGGGCCAGCCTCTTAACCACTGCACGGCACTGCCTCTTACTGAGAGATTCCGAAGTAGTGATGGGAAGTAGTATTGAGTTGCAGGTACAATAAGAGACATCAGAGTCTACAGCCAATTCATTTGATCACAAAATGGTTGGAATTCATCAAAAGTTTATTTGATATGTTTCTGTAAGAAAATATAGCTCCATTTACAAATTGCTTCGGTTACACATAAAACCGAAGCAACACAACTAATTCTTCTGTAAGATTTGGGAGCCAGTGTTCCAGGTTTGTCTGAACTCCCTAAACACAATTTATTCATTCAACACCACTGAGCACTGTGCACATGACCAGCAGTGTTGTAATGATATGGAGACGAGAAAGATGAGTCCTGCCAATGAGAAATTCACAATCTAGGAGGGAAGACGAGAGAAATACATAAGGAAGTATAATAATAACATCACAGCTGCCCGGTGTGAAGTGCTGTGGACATGCAAGGGTAAAATAAATATCCTCCAAGATGCTTTACTTAATGAGGAAAAGGAAGAACTCCCTTTTAGAGTTCTGGAGGCATCCTTCCAGTGGGCTCTCATGAGTACATTTTTCATTCATTTCACAGTTGAGAGTTGAGCCCTGCTGAGCCAGCACCTCCCAAGATAGAAGTCTCCTTTTCTCAGCTGACTTCAAGCAAACCTGAATATTCTGCACTTCTTCAAAGCCTCCCTCTCTGTCATCCAACTCCCAGTCCTCTCAATGTCTAGCTTTCTAGAAGAAACAACATATAAGGTTGAATCAGACAGTTCTTTCCAGAGGCAGGGTCTCCATTACGTTATGGATCATTTCAGTGGAATCCTGCCCAAGGAGTAGAAGAGGAACACTATGAACCCAAGTCGCAAATGCTTGGTTTTATGACAATTTAAGTTTGCTGGGCTTGGGTTAACATAGCTAATGTTATTCTCAGAGCTGGTTTTGTATAAAGGATGGAGAAGAAAATAACCAATACATAAAAGACTTTTTTCAAAAAGCTCTACTTTAGTAAGTGGAAAACATAGGGGGAAAATGTCTTTTCATTTCATGTTAAGAGCAGAAAGAACAAAACTTCTTTAGCTTTGAAGAACAAAGGAAAAATAGGCCAGGTGCGGTGGCTCATGCCTGTAATCCCAGCACTTTGGGAGGCCAAGGCAGGCAGATCATGAGGTCAGGAGTTCGAGACCAGCCTGGCCATTATGGCAAAATCCGTCTGTACTAAAAATAAAATAAAATAAAATAAAAACTAGGCGCATTGGCGTGCACCTGTAGTCACAGCTACTTGGGAGGTGGAGGCAGGAGAATCACTTGATCCTGGGAGGCAGAGGTTGCAGTGAGGCAAGATTATGCCACTGCACTCCAGCCTGGGCAATAGAGTGAGACTCTGTCTCAAA